>NW_024081791.1:0-40649 GCF_003009895.1 Hyaena hyaena | reverse complement strand
GTTACGTCTGAGGGGAGTCCTCTGAGCCTCTTGTATTTCCACATTTACTTCCTTCCCCAGGTCGGGGAAGTTCTCTGGTATAATTTGTTCCAGGACTCCTTCAGCACCTTTCCCTCTCTCTTCCTCTTCTGGGATTCCTATGATAAAGATATTGTTGTGTTTGACCGTATCGCTGAGCTCTCAAATTCTTCTTTCCTGTTCCTGGATCAGTTTGTCTCTTTTTTTTGTCAGCTTCTTGTTTTTCTATAATGGTGTCTTCTAAATCACTTATTCTCCTTTCTGCCTCTTCAATCCGTGCATTGGAGGCCTCTAATTTATTATGTATCTCATTTATCCCATTTTTTAATTCTTCATGCCTATGTTTATTTTCCATTCTGTCTGTAGCCATAGTTTCCTTGATGTCCCCTATGTTTTTTTCAAGCCTAGCTATTAATTTTACCATTATTATTCAAAAATCTTGTTCAGTGATGCTGCTGATATCTGTTTTGAGCAGTTCATTAGCTGTCATTTCTTCTTGGGGTTTCTTTGAAGGAGAGCTCTTTCGTTTTGTCATTTTAGTTCGCTTTCCGGCTCTTGTTGGTTTTAAAGACCTGTTATGCTCTCTGTTTCTATGAGCGCTGCTATATCCAAGAAGACTCTTTGACTTTCCAGGGCCTATCCTTTCAGAGAGTGTTTTTTGAATGGTATCTCTTGGTCTCTCTTGTTGGGACCTTGGTTATTTTATTTTCCTATTCGTAGTGCTATTTGGGACTCATCACCTTGTGTACTCTAGATTGTTTCTTGAGGTAGCCCTGGAAAAGAAAACAGACAGAGAAATACACAGGGAGCAGGAGCACACAAACGCACAGGCTAATTCAACTAACATGCAAAGTGAGAGGGAAAACAAAAAAGTTAAGAGAAAAGAAGGAGGAGGGAGGGCGAACAATTGGAGTATAAAATACATCAAAGGGTCTAAAAGGAGAAAAGAAAAGGAAAAAAGAAGAAAACCGATGGACAAAGAACGGTTTAAAGCATATACCTGGATTTCCCAGCTACAGTTAAATAGCCGTGTGTATGCAATGCTGGTTGAAAATCATAGAGAGAGAGAGAGAAGGCAGGGCGGGATGAGGCAAAATTGGAAATGGAATGAACAGGCAGAAGAGATAAGAAGATTTTTTCAAAGAGGTAAAGGGTAGAATATGGTTGGATAGGTGAGAGAAGGATGCTGGAATTATCCAGAGAAAATATAGTCTAATTACTCCTGAGCGTAAGAGATGAAAATGTCGGTAGGTGTAGAATTTACATCTACAGAATGGACTCGTTGTGATTGTTTAAGCAAGCTGGCGACCAGAGTTCATCAGGCCAGTGTTCTGGGGAAAAAGGAAAGAGAAAGAAGAAGAAAAAAAGAATGAGAAGAAAAAAGAAAAAAAAAAGGGGGTGTGGAAAAAGGAAAAAAAAAGAAAAAAAAGAAAAAAAAGGGAGGAGGGCAGCTCTCAAGCAGGGATGGGCGTGGCGTGATCCAATGCCTCAGGCGGCTGTTCTGCCTTGGTGGTTGTGGGGAGGAGAGTGGCGGCTCTCCAGTCCCTTCTTGAACCAAGCGCTGCACCTCGTTTTTTTGGGCGCGTAAACTCCCGGTACCGGGGGCGCAGCCGAAGTTGGTTGCACTCTTCAACCCAGGCCAGTTCCAAACTCCAAATCCCAGTCCGTGCGCCCCGCTGAAATTGCCTTAGACACAGCTTCCCAGGCAACCCCCTCTGGCAATTCTAGGCCCCCTGCCGAGCTCTGGGGGTGGAGTCAGAATCGCTGCTTCCTTCTCTGGGTAGGCTGGCGCGCATGGGTGGGGGCTTGCCTGTCGGGTGCTGTGAGCCCGAGCCCGCTGGAGTGAGGAAAACCAGGTCCCTCTAAGGCTCGTCACCCGAAACACGAACTCACAGGCAAATTTCCCAGTTTTTAGCTCTTTGCCTTCCCTCTCGAGTTCCAGCCAGCCAGGAGCGCGGAAGCCTGGTGTCCGCGAGGCTCTTTCAGGGGCCCCAGCCGCCCTGGAGCTACAATGCCGGCAGGCGCGCTGCTGCTTTGAAGTCCAGCCACCATTAGCCAGCACAGAGAAGCAGTTTGTGTGCTCAGCCACCCCCCCCCCGGACCAGTTGGTGTGAGGGGACCTGGTGTGTGGGTATTTGGTAAGTACAGTCTTTCTATGCACCGAGCGGAGGTTTTTGCCCCCCCGAGCAGAGGTTTTTCTGTTTCAGACTCTCTCCTTTTCCCCTCTCACTCCCCGTAGAGGGTAGATGGGGTTCGCCTCCCACCCTGGAGTCTCCGATCCCGGCCCGATTTTATCTTCCCCGGTTCACACTCACGTTAGAAGGCTCTCTCAGTGGATTCTGCGTCCTTTTTCTCCCAATCTCTCAGGTTTTATAAGGTTTCCAATGGCTTCAGATCTTTTCTGTGTGATGTATGGGCGCGAGTGCAAGTACGGAGCTCCTTACTTCTCCGCCATCCTGCCCCCTCTCCCGTGAGATTTTTATTTTTCCTGGCCATGTTTGAGATGCCTATAAGGGAAAGGAGCCATGGGAATTCAGAGAGGGAGGGAAACATTTCCAGATGAGGAAATAAGGGGAGACTTTACAATGAAGGTGACATCTATGCTATACTGAGCTTGGAAGAAGAGGTAGGATTGGGTGTAGAGAGTTAGGAGAGGGGGGGAGCATGGGAAGAGGTTAGAGCAATGTTTCTCAAATATCAGAATATTTGCTTTAAGGGCACCCATTTTACTTACTATCTTTCCTTAAAGTGACTTACTTTTGAAAGGTTTAATAATTTTAAAAGCTTTATACTTGTGCTATGTAAGTTGATTTTAGTTGTCTGTTCCTAAATACACATTTAAAATAAGGAGTTATTAAGTATTTTGTTGGTGTAATAATAGTTAGGATTTGTTGAGCACTTGCTATGTCCTAGGAGTAGTTCTAAGTGCTGCAATTCAATAATTTAGTTTTGCTCTGACACTAATTATTTATAAATCTTTTTCTTTTTTTTTAATGTTTTTATTTATTTCTAGGAGAGAGAGAGCGAGAGACAGTGTGAGCAGGGGAGGGTCAGAGAGAGAGGGAGTCACAGACTGAAACAGGCTCCAGGCTCCGAGCTGGCAGTCAGCACAGAGCCCGACGCGGGGCTCGAACCCACGAACTGTGAGATCATGACCTAAGCGAAAGTCGGACGCTTAACTGACTAAGCCACCCAGGCGCCCCTACAAATCTTTTTCTAAGTGCTTTGTGTGTACTAACTCATTTGATCCTTTTGATAATATTATGTTACAGGAGTATTGTCTTCCCTGTTTTACAGATGTGAAAGCCATAGCACAAAGGGATCAGGCAACTTGACCAGAGTTGTATGAATAATGGGTAGCAGGGCCAAGCTTTGAAATGCAGGTACATATTCTTTACTTTTTAAAGTTTATTTATTTTGATAGAGATAGAAATAGCGTGAGTTTCAGGGAGACAGAGAATCCATCCCAAACAGGCTCCTTGCTGACAGTACTGCGCCCAATGCAAGGCTTAAACTCATGAAACCACGAGATCTTGGCAGGTCTATATTCTAAATCACTACATGGCAATGAGAAAGAATGAAATCTGGCCATTTGTAGCAACATGGATGGAACTTGATGGGGTTATGCTGAGTGAAATAAGTCAGGCAGAGAAGGACAGCTACCATATGTTTGCACATATAGATGGATTAGGAGGAATTTAATGGAAGAGCATGAGGGAGAAGAAGGGGAAAAATAGTGGGGGAGAGGGAGGGAGGCAAACCATGAGAGACTCTTGAATGCTAAGAACAAACTGAGGGCTCCTGGGGGTGAAGGAGAGGGGAAGGGGGGTGATGGGAATGGGGGAGGGCATTTGTTGGGATGAGTACTGGGTGTTATATGGAAACCAACTTGACAATAAACTACGAAAAACTAATAACATTAAAAAATTGGAAAACAAAAACAAAAACAAAAAAATAAATCACTACTCCATCAATGCTCAATATTGGCTATAAGTGAGAATCACCTGAGGAAGTTTTTTAAATACTCATGTCTAGGCCTCACCAAGACCAATTAAGTCAGTGTTTCTGGGGTGGATCTCCAGCTCCTGGGTGATTCTCATATATAGCCAAGGATGAGAACATCTGCCCTTTGTAATAAGGCCTCCACCACCTATAATTTCTCCTAAACTACAACACGTTGGAAAACATGAGCTTAGGGCATTTGAGGCAGTGAAGTGCTCAGGCAAAGGCTTGAAGATGTTTATTACAGCTCAAATAAATGTGTCTGGCACTCTTTAGATTTATAGAGGTCCAGGAGTTCATGCTTCTGGTGAGGAAGCAGCAGCCCACACTGGAGGTATACTTGATAGAAGGTCATTCAGTCCTCTGGGATAGGTTTGGATCACCTTGTTCCAAATTAACATTCTGTATGATATTTTCACCAAATTTAATTTGATGGCAGATTATTAACTTCCGGTTGTTGAGTTGTGTTGGGGCTTGAATGGGAGAAGAAAGCCTAGCAACTAATTGCATGGCTTAGCAACCAATTTCCACACCTTAGTGAAAGCAGATGTGGGAGTCTGTCTGAAAAATTGCCACTGTTGGAGGTGGGAAGATAAGTCACGAACTAGCCACAAAGTCAGCTCTGGGTAGCAAGTAAGGGAAAAGCATCTTGCCACTAATGCGGATGAGCTTAGGCAAGTCTGGAATTGCTTCTCCAATTATAAAATAAGGGTAGTTTGCATGGATCAAATGAAAAATGTCTTCACTATTTCAGCAAATACAAACATGGATTCAGAGTTATTTAGTTTTGGGGCACTTGGATGACTCAGTTGATTGAGTGTCTGAGTCTTGATTTAGCTCAGGTCATAATTCCAGTGTCATGGGATAGAGATCCACATTGGGCTTGCTGCTAGACATGGAGCCTGCTTAAGATTCTCTCTCTCCCAATATATATCATGCTATAGGAAATCAAAAGAAAGCCGGAGTAGCGATACTTATATCAGACAAACTGGACTTTAAATTAAAGACAATCACAAGAGATGAAGAAGGGCACTACATAATAATTACAGGGTCCATCCATCAGGAAGAACTAACAATCATAAATGTCTATGTACCGAATATGGGAGCACCTAAATATCTAAAACAATTAATCACAAACAGAAACAAGCTTATAGATAAGAATGTGCTAATAGCAGGGGACTTTAATACTCCACTTACAGCAATGGATAGGTCAACCAGACAGAAAATCACTAAAGAAATAATGGACTTGAAAGACACATTGGACGAGATGGATCTGACGGATATATTTAGAACTTTACATCCTGAGGCCAGGGAATTTAATTTCTTCTCAAGTGCGCATGGCACATCCTCCAAGATAGATCACATACTGGGACATAAAGCAGCCCTCATAAATATAAAAGCATAGAGATCATACCATGCACACTGTCAGATCATAATGCTTTGAAACTTGAAATCAATTACAGGAAGAAGTCTGGAAAACCTCCAAAAACATGGAGGTTAAAGAAAACCCTTTAAAGAATGAATGGGCCAATCAGGCAATTAGAGATGAAATTAAAAAATATATGGAAACAAATGAAAATGAAAACACAACAATTCAAAATCTATGGGATACGGCCAAGGCAGTCCTAAGAGGAAAGCACATTGCTCTCCAGGCCTATTTCAAGAGATTAGAAAAAGCACAAGTCCAAAATCTAACAGCTCACCTAAAGGAGCTAGAGGCAGAGCAACAAGAACGCCCTAAACCCAGTAGAAGAAGAGAAATAGTAAAAATTAGAGCAGAAATAAACAACATAGAGACCAAAGAAACAATTGAACAGATCAATGAAACCAAGAGTTGGTTTTTTGAAAAAGTAAACAAAATTGACAAACCTCTAGCCAGGCTTATCAAAAAGAAAAGAGAGAGCACCCAAATAGACAAAATTATGAATGAAAATGGACTTATTACAACCAACCCCTCAGAAATACAAGCAATTATCAGGGAATACTATGAAAAATTATATGCCAACAAATTGGACAACTTAGAAGAAATGGACAAATTCCTAAACACACACTCACTACCAAAATTCACACGGGAAGAAATAGAAAACCTGAACAGACCCATAACGAGTGAAGAAATCGAATCAGTGATCAAAAATCTCCCAACAAATAAGAGCCCTGGACCTGATGGTTTCCCTGGGGAATTCTACCAGACATTTAAAACAGAATTAATCCCAATTCTTCTCAAGCTATTCCAAAAAATAGAAGTCGAAGGAAAACTCCCGGACTCATTTTATGAAGCCAGCATCACTCTGATTCCCAAGCCAGACAGAGATCCAACAAAAAAAGAGAACTATAGGCCAATATCCTTGATGAATACGGATGCAAAAATTCTCAACAAGATCCTTGCAAATCGAATCCAGCAGCATATCAAAAGAATCATCCACCAAGATCAAGTGGGATTCATTCCTGGGTTACAGGGCTGGTTCAACATTCGCAAATCAATCAATGTGATCCATCATATCAATAAAAGAAAAGATAAAAACCATATGATCCTGTCAATAGATGCAGAAAAAGCATTTGACAAAATACAGCATCCCTTCTTAATAAAGACTCTCGAGAAAGTTGGGATAGAAGGAACCTACTTAAACATCATCAAAGCCATCTATGAGAAGCCTTCAGCTAACATCATCCTCAACGGGGAAAAACTGAGAGCTTTCCCCCTGAGATCAGGAACACGACAGGGATGTCCACTCTCACCACTGTTGTTTAACATAGTGCTGGAAGTCCTAGCATCAGCCATCAGACAACAAAAGGAAATCAAAGGCATCAGAATTGGCAAAGAGGAAGTCAAACTTTCACTCTTCGCAGATGACATGATACTCTACATAGAAAACCCGACAGACTCCACCAGAAGCCTACTAGAACTGATCCAAGAATTCAGCCAAGTTGCAGGGTACAAAATCAACGTACAGAAATCGGTTGCATTTTTATACACCAATAATGAAGCAACAGAAAGAGAAATCAAGAAACTGATCCCATTCACAATTGCACAAAAAACCATAAAATACCTCGGAATAAACCTAACCAAGGATACAAGAGATCTGTATGATGAAAACTATAGAAAACTTATGAAGGAAATTGAAGAAGACACAAAGAAATGGAAAAACATTCCATGCTCATGGATAGGAAGAATAAATATAGTTAAGATGTCATTACTACCTAAAGCACTCTACACATTCAATGCAATTCCAATCAAAATTGCACCAGCATACTTCTCAAAACTAGAACAAACTATCCAAAAATTTGTATGGAACCACAAAAGACCCCGAATAGCCAAAGTAATACTGAAAAATAAAACCAAAACGGGAGGTATCACCATCCCAGACTTCAGCCTCTACTACAAAGCTGTCATCCTCAAGACAGTATGGTATTGGCACAAAAACAGACACATAGACCAATGGAACAGAATTGAGAACTCAGAAGTGGACCCAAAAGTATACAGCCAACTGATCTTTGACAAAGCAGGAAAGAATATCCAATGGAAAAAAGACAGCCTTTTTAACAGATGGTGTTGGGAGAACTGGACAGCAACATGCAGAAGAATGAAACTAGATCATTTTCTCACACCATGCACAAAAATCAACTCAAAATGGATAAAGGACCTGAACGTGAGACAGGAAACTATCAACACCCTAGAGGAGAAAGCAGGAAACAACCTCCTTGACCTCCACCGCAGCAACTTCTTACTTGACACATCCCCAAAAGCAAGGGAATCAAGAGCAAAAATAAACTGTTGGGACCTCATCAAGATTAAAAGCTTCTGCACAGCCAAGGAAACAACCCAGAAAATTAATAGGCAACCAACGGAATGGGAAAAGATAGTTGCAAATGACATATCAGATAAAGGGTTAATATCCAGAATCTATAAGGAACTCACCAAACTACACGCCCGAAAAACAAACAACCCAGTGAAGAAATGGGCAGAAGACATGAACAGACACTTCTCCAAAGAGGACATCCAGATGGCCAACAGACACATGAAACGATGCTCAGCATCCCTCCTCATCAGGGAAATACAAATCAAAACCACACTGAGATACCACCTCACGCCAGTCAGAGTGGCTAAAATGAGCAAATCAGAGAACTCTAGATGCTGGCGAGGATGTGGAGAAACGGGCACCCTCCTACACTGTTGGTGGGAATGTAAACTGGTACAGCCCCTCTGGAAAACAGTGTGGAGGTTCCTCAGGAAACTAACAATAGAACTCCCTTATGACCCAGCAATAGCACTGCTAGGAATTTACCCAAGGGATACAGAAATGCTGATGCATAGGAGCACATGTACCCCAATGTTCATAGCAGCACTCTCCACAATAGCTAAAACATGGAAAGAGCCTAAGTGTCCATTAACAGATGAATGGATCAAGAAAATGTGGTTTATCTATAGCATGGAATACTACATGGCAATGAGAAACAATGAAATCTGGCCATGTGTAGCAACATGGATGGACCTTGAGGGTGTTTTCCTGAGTGAGATAAGTCAGGCAGAGAAGGACAAGTATCATATGTTTGCACGTATAGGAGGATTAGGAGGAACTTGACGGAGGAACAAGGGGGAGAAGCAGGGGCGAAATGGTGGGGGAAAGGGAGAGAGATAAACCATGAGAGACTCTTGAATGCTGACAAAAACTGAGGACTGATGGATGTGGGGGGGAGGGGGGATGGGCATGGAGGAGGACACTTGTGGGGATGAACACTGAGTGTTATGTGGAAACTAATTTGACAATAAACTATTTGAAAAAAAATTGTCACTCATCTTTAAGAAAAAAATAAATAAAAAAAATAAAAATCTCACTTTTCACTAATTCCCTACCCACTTCCCATTTCCCCCATTTCTTTAACCAGCAGTGCCACCATTCACCAAAATTGATGGGGCCCAAAACCTAGTAGTAATCCTTAATTTCTGACTTTCTCTCACACCCTTATCCAGCTCATCAGCAAAGCCTATTTGTTAGTTTTACCTTCTAAATACATCTAGACTCTGACCACTTGGTTTAAACCAGTACCCTCTCTTCCCTCTTAAATATTGCAGGAACCTCTTCACGGGACTCCTGGCTCTCTTTGGGCACTACAGACCAGTCTCCTCCCAAAACACAGAGATCTTAATCCTGTCACTGCCCAACTCAAACTTCTCAGTAGCTTCTCACCCCAGTACAAAATCCAGACTCCTTACAAGAGCCCCAAGGTCCTGCAGGATCTGTCACCTGCCAATCTCTCTGAAGTTATTTGCCTACCACACCCCCTTCACTGCCCCGCTGTATTCTCTAGATTCTCCTAGAAGGGCTCTATTGAAAAAAAATGGGGGGAAGCCATTAAAGGAGTTTGCTTAGATATAAATTTTAAAAGGATAACTCTGGCTGAAGTGCGGAGAACAGATCTAGAGGGTAAATGAAAGCAAACACACTGAAAAGGTATTGTTGCCCATAGGTATGGGTGGGGGGAAAATATGAGTTCAAATGTCAACTCCAATGCTTACTAGCTTTATTATGTTAGGTTTCTACTCTGGACACTTTTTCGGCATCAGACACAGTTCTAGGTGTTTTGTTTTTAGTAGTAACTTATATAATCCTTTCTTTTAAAAAAAATTTAATGTTTTTTTTTAATTCTGAGAGAGAGAGACAGTGTGAGCAGGGGAGGGTCAGAGAGAGAGAGGGAGATACAGAATCTGAAACAGGCTCCAGGCTCTGAGCTGGCAGTCAGCACAGAGCCCGACGCGGGGCTGGAACCCACAAACTGTGAGATCATGACCTGAGCCGAAGTCGGTTGCTTAACCGACTGAGCCACCCAGGCGCCCATATAATCCTTTCTAATTCTGTTCCTTTTGTCAAATGGGAATTAAAACTTATACTCCCTGAATCTCAGGATTACTGTAAAGATTAAATGCATTATTTATTTGTAATTGGTCTCATCATGGTCACAGTACTTGACACACAGTCAGCACTCAATAAATGTTAATTATTTTACTTATCAACCCAGGCTTTAGCCTGAGAAAAGAGCATATGTGAATGCAGTTAGGCAATACTGCATAAGGGATGAGCACAACGGATTCTGGAGACAGACGGCTGGACTGTAAATCTTAGTCCTACAATTTACTAGCCTTAGAATCTTGAATTGAGAAGAAAAGCTAGTAAAAACAAGATAAAAAGGGGCAGTCAGATGTCAGATACTCCCCTTGCATACTTTTGGCTTCTGTAATCTTGCTTGTCTCCTCTGTCCACCAATTGCCGGATAGCACCACTGATAAGTGCCCCCTCCCCTTTTTCTTTTGTCTCTCAACCTCCCCCCACCCCCATCCCAGCCATAAAAGGAGGCTGATGCCTAGGTTCAAAGCTCAGCCTTTAGAGATGACTCTACTGGGCCAGCACTGGGGCACAATAAACAGTCTTTTCCTGATTCCCCAAGTACATGTGCCTTGTCTCTTCCTGGGCTCTGAGTATTTTCTGTAACAGAATATAATACATAACTTCCTTATGCCCCATTTATCATGTGTAAAATAGGAATGATAATAATTGTATCTACCTCATCGAGTAGTTGTGAAGATTAAATGAGCTAATATGTGTAAATTATTAAGAATAGTGCCCACAGTAAAAGGGCTAATAAACTCAATAAGCATTGAACTCAATAAATGTTAGCTATTATCATTATTGTTGCTGTCTGAGGCATATCTGAACAATTCTACTGAATCAGTTATTTGATTTACTCTTTTTCAGTATACTCATAGATTCATGACTCTTCTGGACTCAATTCATTTCAGTTAGCTGTCTTCGTTTTTATGTGTCCATGAATATTTTTATTTTGTTTATATTTTGATGCTTGGCCAGTGGGAGGTCATTTAAGGCTGGATTAACTGTCATTAAAAACAATATTACCCCATACAATTCAGAAAAGTTTTTCTAAAAGCATGTAGTATAGTGATTACAAGCATGTATTCCACAACAGTACAACATTGGTTCAAATTCCAGATCTGCCACTTACTAGCTGTGTAGTCTAGAGAAAGTGATTTCACATCTTTGTACGTCAGCACTGATGAGGGAGCACAAGGCAAGATGACACCCTGCAAACCCCCTCTCCCATTTGCATGAGATATATGTGTGATATTCCTCAGGCACTCCTGGATGCCCAAGAACAAAGGAAAGTGGGGGAAGTTAACTGATAGAGACCACAGTCATGCAGGACACCAGTCTCCATCAGTTTGAAACTGTTTTAATGATTTACAATAAAAAAGGCAATCTCCAGAAATTTATAGACTCAGTTTCCTAGAGTTTTAATATCACCCTCCCCTTCATAGTGATATGGTGAACAAAGGCAAGCAGAAAATGTAGATAAAATTAAATTTCTTTTTTTAGGTTTTTTTAAATGTTTATTTTTGAGAAAGAGAGAGAGCGTGAGCAGGGGAGGGACAGAGAGAGGGAGACACAGAATCTTAAGCAGGTCCCAGGCTCCAAGCTGTCAGCACAGAACCCAATGCAGGGTTCGGGGTTTGAACTCACTAGCCATTGAGATCAGGACCTGAGCTGAGGTCGGATGCTTAAAGGGCTGAGCCACCCAGGCACCCCTAAGTTTCTTCATAACCTGCAGCCCATTGACAAATACTTGAGATAGGCAAAGTAAAACATTCTTCCAAGAACTCTCTACTGTCTTAATGTTAATTCTTTGCTAAAGGGAAAAACAACCTTAGCTTGACAATAGCTAGGTCTCCAGTATCTTAAGAGTCTTCTTTAGTATGTAAAAGAGGAAACCTCCATTTTTCCTTTACTGCCCCCAACTCCATAGTATGTAATCAGTCAATCCTCACCACCCCAGTGTTGCTTTTTCTTTTTCTGCCCACACATTTTGTCCCTGTGCTTTAATAAAAGGACCAAAGACATCTCAAGAATTCTTTCTTGCCCATTGGCCCTGGACCCCCTCCACCATCACTCCAAAACCGCCTCAAGTGTTGTCGCTATACCACAGGGATGATGATAATACTACTTACCCCCTAGGGCTGTTGTGAGAATTTTTGTAAACTTTGTAGAATAGCATGTGGCATGGTGTTGGCTATTATTATCAAAAGTACCTAGCCCAAAGTAGATACTCAATACATGATCACTGTAGTTAGTATTACTGTTATACTGTTATTATTAACTGACATGTAGATATTATAATTTTTTACTCACTTTGATATTCATTATCATATTTGAAATATATCATGGTCCTGCCAGACAACCAGGAAAGAGATTAACAATTCCAGTTTACAGATGGTGAAATTGAGACTGGACTGGACTTTACATTCACATTTCTGACATTTTACATGGCCATTTTTTTTATTTTGCATAGAAATTCTCAAACTTCAACATAAGATTAAAGGTTACTTATCACAATGTTATCTTTTTTAAATAAGTTATCTCAGATTTCTTTAATAAGACTGAATAAAATAAATTCTAACATTATTAAATGTCATCTATAACCAAACTACATGTAAGGTTCAGTTGTAATAGTCTAAAGTAACATGAAACTGTGAAATACTTCACTGTCTGGGAAATTAAAATGTGTGTGAGAGAGAAAGAATCCCAAATGTCAATGAGAATACAGTTTGGTACCACTCTTCACAGATAATCCCAGCTTTCTAAGTCCTACCTAAAGGTCACCAATCATAACCACACCTTGATTTCTACAATTTGTATTATAGCTACAGCCAAAACCCAGTTGAAATATTCCCCCGGATATTATGCCCATCTTGCAGGCACAATGCATCTTAAATAATTTCTCTTAGTATTTTCTCATCCATTTGTTCCTTGACTTCAGGAGCTGTACAAAGTAAACATTATTGTACTGCAGACATGAGGAAATAAGGGACTCCAAAAGGGGAATGACTACAGCAATAACTTATAAATTATATAGCACTTCCTATGAGCCAGGCACAATTCTAGTAGCTTTACCTGGAGGAAATTACTGAATGCTCACAAAACTCCAGTGAGGTAGGTATTTCATGCTTCCTCTACTATCTGAAAGTAGAGCATTCCTATGAAATCTTTCCTAAGCCTAAATGGGATAAAATAAAAAAGAAACTACCATTATTTTATATGGAACCATTTTTGAGCATTCCCAGGGCCCCAAAATAACCTCTCTTAAACTCTTAGACTCTTCTGATACATATCTTGCTAATAAATGTGTAAAAATAAATTGAGATAAAGCATATATGCTCACAGACACATTTCAAAGCTATAACAGCTTGATGCCAAAATGCTGTGTGTAGTTCCCAGGAAAGAAGCTTCCAGTGCTACTCTTACTGCTGAGGGTGTACTTCCTCTATAATGACTTGCTGCAAAACAAAATGCTGAACTCTATTTTCACTCTTTGGTTTCTTTCATAAAAGCAAAAACCCTCATTGGATTTCTTTCAGTTAGCAAAAACAGGAATTAATGCAGGTCTTTCATAAAAGTGGCCTAACACAAACTTTTGAGAAATGGGAGATACCTGTGTTATCATCTCTGATTTATAGAAAAGGACACTGAGGCCGAGAGAGGTTAACTATATTGCTGACAATTACACTAATTGGAAGTAACAGAGGCAGGTTTCAAACACAAGCAGTTTGTTTCCAGAGCTCACACACTTCACTGCTATACTTCACAGCAAGCAAATGATAGGAAGAAAACCAGAGACCTTGCCATGGGAAGAAAAATGGCACTCTTGTATGGAGGCCCTATCAGTACTACAGAAAGGGATGCTAAGCCCAGGCTGGGGTTCCTAAGTGAACTCTCCTTTAACCATCCTTCACAGAGGGTCAAAAGATCTAGAAATCATGACTGACTCTCCCACTAGAAAAAGGGCTGGAGGACCTAATACAGTCAGGGTCTTGCTGGCTTTCAGTGAGGAAACAGGTGTTATGGGACCACAGGGAAAGGAGTTGGGGTATAATGGATTTGAACTCAATCTGCTCAATCACCTCTGCCTGGACTTCCTCTGCCTCTGTATTTTGTTGACTTGACAGCAGCCTTATCAGGCCTCTGTGAAGACTCTGTATCATAATAATGATAAGGACTTTCATGTATTTTGCCAAAGATGAATACTGAATCTCACTTCTCAGAGGGGCTTGCTGAAATGCACATGTACACACACACACACACACACACACACACACACACACTTCCGTCTCTGTGGCCCTAAGATTACTTAGCAGTATGCATTTGGTCATTTGTTTACCTATCAGACTCCAGGGCCCATGATCTTAAGCTGCAGGCAATTTCTTTCCCTTGGCATTTGTTGCAGTGGTAGTCAGGTTTTCTAGGTCTCAGATTATGCCTAGGGGCATTTCAACACCTGTCCCCTTCTAGTCTTTTGAAGAGCCCATTTTCAGTGGTGCATCACCCCATCTTTGGACTCCTGTAAGGAAAAAAGATGGCAAGGGCAGCTTGTGATTTCCAGTCTGAGCTCCTCCTTGCCATGTGACCTTGCATAAGTCTGTTCTCCTTTCTGATGTCTGCAGCTCCACTGCTGGGAAGCAGGCAGAAGAAATAGCTTTGTGTCCAGATTTAGCAACATAGGATATAAAAATGATTATTTTTGTATACTAAGTGACAGTTTAGAAGCAAAAAAAATAGATTTCATTTTAAGGGAAAGTCAAAGGAAGATTCAAATGAAGTTTAAAATGGGGGTGGGCTGGAGAGGTGTCCCCCACTGAATGCCTATGGGCTCTCTTTTACTATAGGTTTCAGATGATAAGTCTCCTTGCCATTAAGGTCACCACACATTTTTTCCCTATATAAATCGGGTTGCTCCCTGAACCTCCCCCATCCTACTGCTCAGTAGCTGCTGCTAGGTGTGGGGAACTCATCCAATCCCTCTTTGCTCCCACTTCCCTATCAGCTCACCGGAAGGTGCTTGCTGAGGAGGTTGCTGAGCACTAAGCAGCTGATATGCCTAGTCTATAAACTGACCCAATTTAGAAGAGTTTTTTTTAGTCCAACACAGCTGCTTTCTATGCAGCAATATACAGCAGTACGCAGAGACCATGGCAACAAGTTCCAAGGGTTTTCAAATCACTCAACCAATATTTATTGGCTCACTGCAGCAAGCCAGACATGTAGAATACTCTGATGAGGAATATTCAGAACTTGCCTTAAAACAATTAAATTGAGGGACACCTGAGTGGCTCAGTCGGTTACATCTGACTTCGGCTCAGGTCATGATCGCATGGTTCCTGGGTTCCAGCCCCAGGTCGGGCTCTGTGCTGACCACTAGCTCAGAGCCTGAAGTCTGTTTCGGATTCTGGGTCTCCCTCTCTCTCTTACCCTCCCCTGCTCACGCTCTCTCTCTCTCAGAAATAAATAAAAAATAAAATAAATAAAACAATTACATTGTATTAGTATGTGTATAGGGGAAGGAGGGTGATAATGGAGATAACATATAACTATACAGCTCTCAGACAGGGTAGAATATGTGAAGTGCTGTTAGAGAGGTATAAACAGTCCAAATGAAGGTGGTCACATGATACAGGGGTGGAAGGTGTGGCCTTTCAGCTAAAAGTCTAAATAGGTTAATGTAAGGGGAGGGCATTATGGAGACCAGGATTGCCACAGGAAAAAATGGGAAAGCAGCTGCTTATGAGGAGTGGAGCCACTGGAAGAATTGTGCTTAAAGACAGTAACTCTTGTATATAAGGGAAAATGGACCAGAGGGAGGTGAGATGGGGGACAGGGAGACAGCTGGAGGCTACTGCACCAGTCCAGGTGAAAATCAGTGAAGGCCTCCAATTAGGACAAAGGAGAACAGGACAAGACATAATTAAGATATAATAAAGCTAGAATATGCAACACCTGAGAAATGATTATATGGGGGACATGAAGAGGGAGTCAAAGAGTTTGAAGCTTCACAGTTACATGACTGAGAAGATGGTAAAACTAACAACAGAGATCACGGAGGAGAGCCAAGTTTAGGTGAGATCCTAGTGGCAGTAGCAGGGAAAGCATCTTGATTGAGTCAGAGATGCCTGAGGGATAGACATGTAGATGGACTAGTCCAGCAGGCAGCTGATACATAAGTCTGAATATCAGTAGAAACAGTAATATTGATGGTCTTTGGGGGAAGTCATCAGATGATGGGTGCCATGGGCTGAATTGTGTCCCCTTAAAATTCATATGTTGAAATCCTAAACTCCAGTACCTAAGAATGTGCACTTACTTGGAAGTAGGGTCATTGCAAATGTAATTGGTTAAGATTAGGTCATACTGGAGTAGGGTGGGCCCCTAATTCAATATAGTTGGTGTTCTTATTAAAAAGGGGAAATTTGGACATAGACACGCATGGAGAGAAAGCCAAGTGAAGATAATACAGCGACAGCCAAGGCATGCCAAAGATTTCCAGCAAACCACAAAAAGCTAGGAAAAGGCATGAAACAGATTCTCATAGCCTTCAGAAGGAGCCAACCCTACTGATGCTTGATTTTGGACTTGTTGGCTCCAACAATGTGAGGCATATTTCCCTTATTTACATCATACAATTGTGTTGCTTATTTTATGACAGGCCTGACATACTATGCAACTAGGAGTTAAAGTTCTAGGAGTGGCAGGGAATGACCAAAGACAGAATTTGGAATGAGAAGCCAACCTAGGATGTAAGGCTTAAGGGCCCCATAGTCTGGACCGAATGAGAGAAGCCAGCAAAGAAACCTGCAATGGAGCACTCTAAGAGGCAAAAGGAAAGGAGGACAGTGGCTTTCAATGAAATGATGTTTCATTTTGATTAAATCTCTTGAAGAATTTTTTAGTTGCCAGGAAATAAAATAGTGAACTAGGGAATGCTGGAGAAGGAGCTGATTGGGGATAAAAAAAATGGAGACACTCAGGGTCAAGGAAAACAAGATCTCCTTACCAGTCTGACTTTAGAAAATTTCCAAGACTGGTAAGGTTTGTCCCTGGGGCATGCATCTCCTTTCTGGAAACTATGCCATACCAGCTGCTGAGAAGTCCTCATTGCCCTTGCCCTGTTTTAAAGAAAAGCCCAAAAGGCAGACATGTTAAATGTAAGATTCTGGAACTCAGCAATAACAGGTATGGACATCCACTATGTTATAAATGCTTTATGACACTGAATTTTCATGACCATTCTAATTTCCCTATTTCACAAATAAGGAAACTGAGGCTCTGAGAAATAAACTGCCAAGGATTACAGAGCTTGTAAGTGGAAGAAGTGAAAGGAGAACCCACGTGTTTCTGATTCTAAAGCCCTGCCCTTTTCTTCACATCAAGGAAAGTAAATGGTTTTCTTTTTTGATACAACTGATCAGTTGGGTGGTAGCTGCTTAGAGTGCTTGTTGAGGATTGGAAGGCTGCATTATGGATTGATATAAAACACGGTTATAATTGATTATTGATGTTTGCCAGAGCAGGGATAGCATATTTACTATCACTCTACTACACCATATAATGGTCCTTGGGTGAGAGAGATGGGAAAAGGGAGTCCTTTTCCCTGTGTTATGTACACATGGGTTTTTTCATTCCTGGTATAGTAACTTTGCTTCTGGGAGAATTAGATATAGGAAATTAGTGCATAATGTCCCATGCTTTCAGAGCATTCAGTGGGTACATACACTCACCAACATGCATTCATGGCACAAAACCTGAAATTGCTTCTCAAACAGAGAGCCATTGCCTTCCCTATCTCCTCACCATGCAGAGGCCTGAAGATCTGACTCAAAGAATCACCACCCAGGAAAAAGGCTAACGGTTGAGAAATTCACATACAAAGGATGAAAGGATAAGTGTGTGTGTTTGTGTGCATGCGCACGTGCATGTGTATGTGTGTATGTGTATGTGTGTGTGAGAGAGATAGAGACAGAGAGATAGAGACTCGGGAATTCAAATTATCCAGGCCTTAGGAACTAAATGGAATTAAACTAAAACCAAAGATAGTTGAATTGATAGTCACCACCCTGCATGCAATCAGAGCTGAACATCTGCAGGGCTGGAGCAGACAGCTCCCTATAAGGGGTAATATATGGGGTACCATATATGCTCTTTGCTGTTCACTAAGAGTATACCTCCTCCTATGCCCTGACATCTACGTTCTCCAGTTCCAATATCCCTTAACTGCTGGAGGCCGGCTCCGACCGGGTCAAGGGGTCCCTGAAGAATGGACAGTGTTGGTGAGGGAGGGAGGAGAGAGCCACGAGAGTCTTTCTGGTCACCAGGCAGGCATCTCTGCTCTGACAGGGGCTCAACTTTATTTTATAATTAAGTGTTTGGGGGATGGGACAGAAGTGGAATTTGCCTTAGACAATGATTACTGATGACAAATTACTTTGATATGTAAGAATTTCCCAGAACATAGATTTGTAGAAGACTCATGCATAACCTTCATCAATAGTGATTGAGGTAGGTGATTTAGATGCTTATCCTATGGGGAAAGAAGGTATCTTTAGCATACAAGACAATGTTTTTAGCATAAAAAGGGTGAAGTTAGTTCTTTGTGAGCAGGGGTCAATAGCTTGTTTGTTTAAGGAGAAGTATTAAGAAAAACAGTTCTTTCAGGAAACACAATGTTTGCTCCCATATTCACAAAAGAAGAAGTTTCTACAATAGGTTCCTTCACAGGGTGCAATCAGCATATTCAAGGCCAGAATAAGTCACTCCTAATACTGATCAACAAAGATGCCTTAGGGGTTGGTGCTCCAAGCAGAAACAATTGGGTGGGGGTGGTTATCTGTCCTTAACTCTAAATTAGGCTCTTTGTCTCAGGACCAGACTCAGTTGTAACTCTTGTGTTCTTAACCTCCTTTATTATCTGTCTTGGATCCGTAAGGCCCATAGGAAGAGCCTTTTGACAATCATCCACAATGCTTTCATCTAAAATCTCTTTTGAAAAGGCAGGAAAATGCTTTTCCTTATAAGGAATCTGTGTGGGGAATATCGGTTTGATTTGGAATATTGTGAGGCCTGGTCAATACCCGCAGGCTCATTTCCAACATAAACCAGTAGTAGCAGAAGGAAATACCAGTTTTCATTTCTCATGGCAGGAACTGTGCAAACACTGCCATTTCCTCACTGTAACTGTCACCCAGCGAGGCCGATGCAGCTCCCAGCACTTGACCATTTTTATCCTTACTTTTTTCAGTTTTTATCTATAGTTTCAATCTTGTGTGGATACAGACACGTTATTCTAACTTGTAATGACTTATAGGTCATATCAGGTACCCCAGGTTGGCCCATAGCCCCTCTAGTCTAGATATCCTTCAATGAAGACTCTTCAGAAGCAAGCCCTGTTACCTGTTAACAAGCAATCTCCAATTTAGAGACATTTCCAAACATCTTTGTTTTCTTTAGAAATTTATTATTGTGCTGTCATTTAAGTGTTTACCTCAAACTAAGTTTCTTTCTTTCTCTTTCTTTCCTTGATTCTTTCTTTTGATCTTTCTTTCTTTCTTTCTTTGAAAGGTGGTAGAATTTACTGGAAAGAACACTATATTAAGAGTCAGAAGACTGAGCTAATCTTTAACTCAATGTCTTTCTTCAAATTTCCCCAGCATTCCTCACCTATGCTAATCTACCCTACCTCTCTAATTCCTTGTCTCATGAATGATTGATGTATTTTATTCTTCACCTTTCATCACTCAATACCACATGGTCAGAGTACTGAGGGGAGTAAAACACCATCTCTGACTTTGAGAAGATATTTCTGTCTTTGAGAAGAAACGTTCTTGATCTTTAAGACACAGTTTCTGACCTTGAGGATCAACCAGTATGGTAGGAGAGGTTAAGAGATCTGTGTTCTGAAGGATACAGCATTGGACATAGAGTCGCAAAGTCTTTCTGTACTTTACCATTTTGGTATTTGAGGTCTGTGTGACCTGGGACTAGTCATTTTAACCTTTTTGAGCCTCAGTATATTCATTTATAAAACATTACTAACATTAGTCTACAGTGTAATCTACCAATGTTGTTGTGAGGCTTATATAAGAAAAGTATTGTCACTAAAATCTTTAAACCAGGGATTCTCAGCATAGGCTATATACCAAAATCCCCTGGGAAGATATAAAAAAAAAATACAAATCCCTGTGACCCATCCCAGAACAGAGACATCATTCACAATCTCTAGGTGTAGAACCCAGGCCTCAGAGTTTTAAAAGATCTTTGGGTGATTCCAGTTTGCATCCAGAACTGAACCACTGGTTTAAACAGCAAAACATATAGGAATAATATTATCCCCACTGACTGAGCACTGGACTAAGTGGCAGGTGTGTGTCAGGCAATTTATCTTAAGGGAGTACCATTAAGGCATCACATGTAAGCAATGATGATATATGACAATATGCAGAGATGTCATAATAACTGTACAAACACAATTCCTTTGGTAATGTAGCAGAGAAAGAGGTTGGTTCCAACTGAAAGGTGCAGGAAAGACTTTAGGATGGAAGCAGCACTTAAGCTGGGCTTAGAAGCATGGTAGGATTTCAAAAAGCATAAATGGGAGATAATAGGCAATAATTAGTACTGGCAGAAGAAATGTCATAAACCAAAGCCAAAACTATGTGCCAGACATTGTTTTAAGTGCATGTAACATACCAACTCATTTAATCTTCACAATATATCGTTTTACAGATGAGGAAATTGAGGCCCAGAGAAATTAAGGTCACACAGCAAAGAAGCAGGTGAACCAAGATAGTTGGTCAAGCAAGAAGTCTGGCTTCCAGAGCCCACACTCTGAATACAATATTCTACAACTTTTCTAACATGAACAGTGCTGTGCCTTGTGAAGATTAATCTGGCCACAGACTGGATGATGGTGGGAGTAGTGAGAAAAGAGGCAGAAAGATACGTTGGTGCCATCATCAGCCAGGTAAATAATAAAGGTCTGAACTAAGTATTACGTCCTTGAGTTCTTTGCTACAGCTAAGAGTTTTACTTCCTCTCCACGAAGGAAAGAAATAGAGAAAATGGGTTTATACTTTATAAGGAAGGATTTGAGTTAACTCTGAGAAAAGTCTGCCCAGTGGTGAAGATTATTAAAGAAGGAAACAAAACTGGAAGGAAAAGAAATTTGGCTTTTTTAGGAAGTCTGGGGAATGAAGATGACCTCTTATGGTCTTTCCAAAACTTAGGACTTCCCAGATAGCTCATGCCCAATTTGTTGCCCACTTTGGTGCTTGAAACAGAATGGGAATCTAAAATGGACAAAAATCAGTAATGAACCAGTCTACACTAAGAGTCTGAACTTGCCAATAAGTCACCAGGTAATTTCTAGGCAGAAAGGTCTTTTTGAACAAACCTGGAAACCTCTTCTTTCCCTTCCACAAAGACCAGCAGTGACAGGCAACATGGCAGAGAAGTAGGGGGATCAGTACTTCCTGTGTCTCTCAAACAAAGAAGAGCTGAAGCCAAAGGACTTTGAACCCCAAGAGTCTGGGAGGAAAAGAGACTGAGTTTACCAGGGAGACACCTGAACAACCTGATGGGTCATAGGTGAGGGATTGCGAACTTGGGGGATAAAACAGGCCACAGGTGGAGCACCTGGGTGCCTCAGTCGGTTTAGCATCTGCCTTCAGCTCAGGTCATGATCTAATGGCTCATGGGTTCAAGCCCTGCATTGGGCTCTGTGATGACAGCTAGCTCAGAGCCTGGAGCCTCCTTCAGATTCTGTATCTCCCTCTCTCTCTGACCCTCCCCTGCTCACTCTGTCTCTCTCTCTCTCAAAAATAAATAAAACATTTTAAAAAATGAACAAATCAGAAAACTCTAGATGCTGGCAAGGATGTGGAAAAATGGGCAACTTCCTACACTGTTGGTGGGAATGTAAACTGGTGCAGTCTACAGTTTGGAGGTTCCTCAAAAAATTAACAGTAGAACTCCCCGATGACCAGCAATAGCACTGCTAGGAATTTACCCAAGGGATACAGGAGTGCTGATGCATAGGAGCACATGTACCCCAATGTTCATAGCAGCACTCTCAACAATAGCCAAAACATGGAAAGAGCCTAAGTGTCCATCAATGGACGAATGGATCAAGAAGAAGTGGTTTATCTATACAATGGAATACTACATGGCAATGAGAAAGAATGAAATCTGGCCATGTGTAGCAACATGGATGGACCTTGAGGGTATTATGCTGAGTGAAATAAGTCAGTCAGAGAAGGACAGATACCATATGCTTTCACTTATAGGTGGATTAGGAGAAACTTAACGGAGGACCATGGGGGAGGAGAAGGGGAAAAATAGTTGAGGAGAGGGGAGAAAGCAAACCACGAGAGACCTTTGAATGCTGAGAACAAACTGAGGGCTGATGGGGGTGGAAGAGAGGAGAAAGGTGGTGATGGGCATGAAGGAGGGCACTTGTTGGGATGAGCACTGGGTGTTGTATGGAAACCATCTCTACAATAAACTATTTAAGAAGAAAAAAGAAAATAAAGTGAGGAAATGGAGAACTATCTATCATGCAACTGGAAATAAAAAGAAAGCTGGAGTAGCAATACTTATATCAGACAAACTAGACTTTAAATTAAAGGCTGTAACAAAAGATGAAGAAGGCATTATATAATAATTATGGGGTCTATCCATCAGGAAGAGCTAACAATTATAAATGTCTATGCACTGAATTCGGGAGCTTCCAAATTTATTTCAAAAATTAATCACAAACATAAGCAATCTTATAAGTAAGAATGTGGTAATTGAGGGGACTTTAATGCTAGACTTACAGCAATGGCCAGATCATCTAGAAAGACAATCAGTAAAGAGACAATAGCCCTGAACTATACACTGAACCAGATGGACTTGACAGATATATTCAGA
This sequence comes from Hyaena hyaena, assembly GCF_003009895.1. Lineage (NCBI taxonomy): Eukaryota > Metazoa > Chordata > Mammalia > Carnivora > Hyaenidae > Hyaena > Hyaena hyaena. Next base: position 17,832 of record NW_024081791.1, on the reverse strand, counting down.
ACTTTTCATCTTAATGCAGCAGAATACACATTCTTTTCAAGTGCAGTTGGAACATTCTCCAAGATAGACAATACATTGGGTCACAAATAGCCCTCAATAAATACTAAAGAATTGATATCATACCATGCACATTTTCAGATCACAGTGCTGTGAAACTTGAAATTGACCACTGGAAAAAGTTTAGAAAACCTCCAAATGCATGGAGGTTAAAAAAACATCTTACTAAAGAATGAATGGGTCTACCAGGCAATTAGAGAAGAAATTTAAAATATATATGAAACAGGGGCGCCTGGGTGGCTTAGTCGGTTAAGGGTCTGACTTTCACTTAGGTCATGATCTCGCGGTTCTTGGGTTTTAGCCCCGCGTCTGGCTCTGTGCTGACTGCCAGCTCAGAGCCTGGAGCCTGTTTCAGTCTGTGACTCCCTCTCTCTCTGACCCTCCCCTGCTCACGCTGTCTCTCTCTCTCTCTCTTCTATAAATAAATAAAAACATTAAAAAAATTTTTTTAAATATATGAAACAAATGAAAATGAAACACAACAATCCAATCCTTTGTGATGCATTAAAGGCAGTTCTAAGAGGAAAGTACATTGCAATCCAGGCCTATCTCTAAAAATAAGAAATATCCCAGTTACAAAAACTAACAGCACACATTAGGAAATAGAAGTAGAAAAACAAAGAAACCCCAAGGCCAGAAGTAGAAAAGAAATAATAAAAAAACATAGCAGAAATAAACAATATAGATCCCCCCCCCAAAAAAAAACACCCAGTACAACAGATCAATGAAAATGAGAGCTGATTTTGTCAAAAAGTAAACAAAATTGATAACTCCCTAGCTGGACTTCTCAAAAAGAAAAGAGAGAGGACCAAATACTTAAAATCATGAATGAAAATGGACTTATTACAACCAATCCCCAGAAATACAAGCAATTATCAGAGAATAATATGAAAAATTATATGCGAAAAGTCTGGACAACCTGGAAGAAATGGGCAAATTCCTAAATATACATACTGCCAAAACTCAAATGGTAAGAAATAGGAAATTTGAAGAGACTCATAACTAGTGAGGAAATTGAATCAGTTATCAAAAATTGCCCAACAAATAAGAGTCCTGGACCAGAAAGCTTTCCTGGGGAATTCTAACAGACATTTAAAGCAGAATTTAATACCTATCCTCAAGCTATTCTAAAAAATGTAAATGGAAGAAAAATTTCTGGACTCATTCTATGAAGCCAGCATTACTTTGATTCCCAAACCAGAGAGAGATCCAGCAAAAAAAGCGAACTGCAGGCCAATATCACTGAGGAATTGAATGTAAAAATTCTCAACAAGATACTAATAAATAGAATTCAACAGCATGTAAAAAGAATTATTCACCATGATCAAGTGGGATTCATTCCTGGGCTACAGAGCTGGTTAAATATTCACAAATCAATCAGTGTGATACATCACATTAATAAAAGAAAGATAAGAACCATAGAATCCTGTCAGTAGATGCAGAAAAAGCATTTGACAAAATACAGCATCCTTTCATAATAAAAACCCTCAAGAAAGTCGGGATAGAAGGAACATACTTAAACATCATAAAAGCCATATATAAGCCATATATGAAAAGCCCAGAGCTAATATCATCCTCAATGGAAAAACAAAAACAAAAACAAAAACAAAAACAAAACCTGAGAGCTTTCCCCTTGAGATCAGGAACATGACCTGTATGTCCACTCTCACCACTGTTGTTTAACATAGTGTTGGAAGCCTTAGCATCAGCAATCAGACAAAAAAAGGAAATAAAAAGCATCAGGATTGGCAAAGATGTAGTTAAGCTTTCACTTTTTACAGAAGATGTGATACTCTACATGCAACACCCTACAGACTCCACCAGAAACCTACTAGAACTGATCCATGAATTCAGCAAAGTTTCAGGGTATAAAATCAACATACAGAAATCAGTTGCGTTTTTATACACCAATAATGAAGCAACAGATAGAGAAATCAAGAAACTGATTTCATTCACAATTGCACAAAAAAACCTGTAAAATACCTAGGAATAAACCTAACCAAAGCTATAAAAGATCTGTATGCTGTAAACCATAGAAAGCTTATGAAGAAAATTGAAGAAGACACAAAGAAATGGAAAAACATTCCATGTTCACGGATTGGAAGAATAAATTATTGTTAAAATATCAATACTACCCAAATCAATACACACATTCAATGCAATACCAATTAAAATTGCACCAGCATTGTTCTCAAAGCTAGAACAAACTATCCAAAAATGTGTATGGAACCACAAAAGACCCTGAATAGCCAAAGTAACATAGAAGAAGAAAACCAAAGCTGGATACATCAGAATCCCAGACTTTAGCTCCTACTATAAAGCTGTAATCATCAAGACAGTATGGTATTGGCACAGAAACAGACACAAAGACCAATGGAATAGATAGAGAACTCAGAATTTGGACCCACAAATGTATGGCCAAAAAAGGAAAGCAGGAAAGAGTATTCAATGGAAAAAAGACAATCTCTTTAATAGACTTATGCAAAGGAAACAATCATCAAAACTAAAAGGCAACCAATGGAATGGGAAAAGATAGTTGCAAATGATATCAGATAAAGGGCTAGTATCTAAAATCTATAAAGAACTCACCAAACTCCACACCTGAAAAAAAATTCAGGGAAGAAATGGGCAGAAGAGATTAATAGACACTTTTCCAAAAAAGACATCCAGAAGGCCAACAGACACATGAAACGATGCTCAATGTCACTCATCATCAGGGAAATACATATTAAAGCCACACTGAGATGGGGATGGGCATGGAGGAGGGCACTTTGGGGATGAGCACTGAGTGTTATGTAGAAACTAATTTGACAATAAACTATTTGTAAAAAAAAAATAAAAAAAAATAAAATAAATCATATTATGGTAAAAAAAATAAAAATAAAAAATAAAGCCACACTGAGATACTACCTCATGCCCATCAGAGTGGCTAAGGTGAACAAATCAGGAGACTATAGATGCTGGCAAGGTTGTGGAGAAAAGTGAACCCTCTTGCACTGTTAGTGGGAATGCAAACTGGTGCAGCCCCTCTGGAAAACAATGTGGAGGTTCCTCAAAAAATTAACAGTAGAACTCCCCTATGACCCAGCAATAGCACTGCTAGGAATTTACTGAGGGGATACGTGAGTGCTGATGTATAGTGGCACACATACCCCAATGTTTATAGCACCACCTTCTACAATAGCCAAATTATGGAATGAGCCTAAATGTCCATAAACTGATGAATGGATAAGGTAGATATGGCTTATATATACAATGCAATACTACTTGGCAATGAGAAAGAATGAAATGCTGCCAGTTGCAGCAGTGTGGATGGAGCTGAAGGGTATTATGCTAAGTGAAATAAGTCAGTTAGAGAAAGAGAGATACCATATGTTTTCACTAATATATGGATCTTGAGAAACTTAACAGAAGACCATGGGGGAGGGGAAGGGAAAAATAGTTACAGAGAGGGAGGGAGTCAAACCATAAGAGACTCCCAAAGACAGAGAACAAACTAAGGATTGATGGGGGGGAGAGGGGAAAGTGGGTGATGGGCATTGAGGAGAGCACTTGTTGGGATGAGCACTGCGTGTTGTATGGAAACCAATTTGTCAATAAATTATATTTAAAAAAGAAAAAAAAAAGACCAGCAGTGCCAGAAGTTACCTCTCCCTTTAAGGTGATTTCCCAGAATTCTTTTCTCCATACTTTCTTCATCCTCCTCCTTTCTCCTTCTTCTCAGCTTCATTTGCAGCAAGCCCAGAATGCGTCTCCCAGAAGGCAGAGTATCCCCTTCACCCTTCTAGTCCTGCCAGTTTGTACATACAATCCACCCTATGTTCTGAGCCAAATAATCCTTTCTCTTCCCTTTCTTGAAGATGCCACCTTGCTCCATCTTGTTTAGGATTTGCTAAAACAGTGAGAAACAACCCCTGCCTTTTTCCCCCAAATGGAACCTTTCTAAATTCTGTTGTAGGAATACTGGACTGGAACTAGAGCCAGAGAACACTAGGAAACTAAAAAGTCCTGCTTGAAACAGAAGAAGTAGGCATCTGTTCCCAGTGATCTTCTTGATCCGTTCATTAAAAGCCTCCTTCAACAGTCTGGTGGAATGATATATATAGGGCAAGTACGATGGGATAGGAAATTAGAAGACGTTTGATAGATAAATTGGTTTCCCTCATCTGTAAATAAAGTATATTATAACATCAAAAAAGAGAGTCATCTACCATTATATACCTGTAGATAGAATGACACAGAACGGCTTATGAAGCAGTCTTGCCAAAAAATTGAATCTCTATCTGATAAAGCCTCTAGATTGCTCTAATTTATAATAAATAGAACAGAAGGGAACATCAAAGTCTATCTCAGAGATATAATGTGTACAATGCAGACCAAACTGTGGAAAACATTACAGGACAAATCACCAGTTCAGTTTCTTCAAAAAATACAGAGGATGAGAGAGAGAGACAGAGACAGAGACAGAGAGAGATAGAGACAGAGACAGAGAAGAGAGATTGTACCTGACTAAACTTAGCAGAGACTTAAGAGACATGTCAGTCAATTTTAATGTTATTTTAACCTTATAGGCTAACCTTATTAGGCTTCTTGAGGGAATATAACTGTTTGGAAGTAACATTTTTGAGACAATCAAGGAAATCTGAATATTGATTATTGGATGTTATTAAGGAATCATTTTAAGTTTGATAATGGTATTGTAGTTATAATGTTTAGATTCTTGTTATTTAGAGATGCATACTATTTTTAGACAATGATAGGATGTCAAGTATTTGCTTCAAAATAATCTAGAGAAATATGGTGAAGTAGTGGGTAGAGGAATAGATAAATTACTAATTTTTGAAGCTGGGTAATGGATATGTGGGAGTTCATGATACTGTTTTCTCTACTTTGTGTATGTTCCAAAGTTCCCATAATAAAAAACCATGTTTAAAAAGAGAATGTACAGATTTATCCAGTGATTCTTGTGTGTTCCAGAGTTCTGAAGGCACACCTTGGAGACTCCTATGAAGGGAAAGAGTGTATATATGAGAGTGGGGGCATTTAAAGTTGTGTATATCAATCTCAGCAATGACCTTTTGCTATGTTTTCTACTTAGCTTTAACATTCTATCTTTGGAAACCCAGACCTACTTTGAACTTGGCTTGAATATAGATTAAGCTACTTACACTTTAGACTGAGTGGGATCCAGTGTTGAACTCCTAAATACATAAAAAAGCAGATAAATGTTATAAACATATTTCCCAGTCCCCAATTCCTAGACTGTGTTCTGTGGCTTCTGGGACCCTGAAGTCTCCTGGATCATTGGTCTCCAGGACCTCTGCTCTGGTTCTAGATTAAGGCTACAAGTAATGAGAAATATAATTTACAGTTTGCCTTGGAGAGCCCTCATTCCTTGCCAGAACTTCTTCTTTACCTAGCTAAATAAGGGATATCACACCTCCAACCCAAATGACTCATCCCACAGGGGCCTACCTGTCCCCACCCCCTACCCCTAGCAGTTGTCCAGACCCAAACATCATAGTGGTATTGAAAATGCCTTTCACATACAGTAAAATAAAAGTCATAATCTCCAGGAATAGTAGAGTTAAAAAGACTTTGGGGAAGGTCAGGGATCACAATTTTATATGAGGTCTTCCCAGACTAGAGAATAAAGGACTGGGTGACTTGGAGGATGCTTAGATATGAAACCCACCAAATGAACATGCCACAAGCAGACATATTATTAAATATGGGCCTGTTGGGCTATGGGGTACAGTTATGGATGCTAATCTGGGAGAAGCCAATGTTTGGCTTAAAAATTTCAAAGGACAGGAGGATGGGCATGGAGGAGGGCACTCGTGGGGATGAGCACTGGGTGTTATGTGGAAACTAATTTGACAATAAACTATTTGTAAAAAAAAAAATTCAAAGGACAGGTGACTCTCTTGCTAGGGGCTAACGCAGCTGGTGACTTTAAGTTGAAGCCGATGTTCATTTATTATTCCAAACATCCTAGAGTCCTTAAGAGTTATGCTAAATCTACTATACTTGTGTTCTATAAATTGAAACAACAAAGCCTGGATGATAGCCCATCTATTTACAATATGGCTTACTGAATATTTTAAGCCCACCGTTGAGATCTGCTCAGAAAAAAAAAGATTTCTTTCAAAATGTGACTGCTCGTCGATATTGCACTTGGTCACCAAAGAGTTCTGATGGAGATGTACAATGAGATTAACGTTGTTTTCATGCCTGGTAATACAATATCAATTCTGCAGCCCATAGATCAAGGAGTAATTTGACTCTTAAGTCTTTGTACCTAAGAAATACATTTTAAAAGATTTTGCTACCATGGATAGTGATTCCCCTGATGGATCTGGGCAAAGTAAATTGTAAACCTTCTGGAAAGAATTCACCCTTCTATTTGCCATTAAGAACATTTGTGATTCACGAGAAGTCAAAATATCAACATTAAAAAAGAATTTGGAAGAAGTTGACTCAAATCCTCATGGATGACTGAGAGATTCAAGACTTCAGTGGAGGCAGTAACTGCAGATGTGGCAGAAATGTCAAGTAAACTACAGTTAGAAGTGGAGGCTAAAGATGTGACTGAATTGCTGTAACCTCATGACATTTTTTTTTTTACAAATAATTTATCGTCAAGTTGGTATCCACATAACACCCAGTGCTCATCCCCAAAAGTGCCCCCCTCCATGCCATTCTCCCCCCTCCCCCCACCCCCATCAGTCCTCAGTTTGTTCTCAGCATTCAAGAGTCTTTCATGGTTTGCTTCTCTCCCTTTCCCCCACCATTTCCCCCCTTCTTCTCCCCCATGGTCCTCCCGTTAAGTTCCTCCTAATCCTCCTATACGTGCAAACATATGATATTTGTCCTTCTCTGCCTGACTTATTTCGCTCAGCATAACACCCTCAAGGTCCATCCATGTTGCTACACATGGCCAGATTTCATTCTTTCTCATTGCCATGTAGTATTCCATTGTATAGATAAACCACATCTTCTTGATCCATTCTTCTGTTGATGGACACTTAGGCTCTTTCCATTTTTTTGCTATTGTTGAGAGTGTTGCTATGAACATTGGGGTCCATGTGCTCCTATGCCTCAGCACTTCTGTATCCCTTGGGTAAATTCCTAGCAGTGCTATTGCTGGGTCAGAGGGGAGTTCTACTGTTAGTTTCCTGAGGAATGTCCACACTGTTTTCCAGAGGGGCTGTACCAGTTTACATTCCCACCAACAGTGTAGGAGGGTGCCCATTTCTCCACATCCTCGCCAGCATCTAGAGTTCTCTGATTTGCTACCTCATGATAAAATTTTAACAAATGAAGAGTTGCCTCTTACGGATGAGTAAATAAAGTCGTTTCTTGAGGTGTAATCTACTCCTGGTGAAGATACTGCAAAGATTGTTGAATTGACAACAAAGGATTTAGAATATTGCATAAACTTAGTTTATAAGCAGCCACAGAGTTTGAGGAATTAACTCCAATATATTTTTTTAATGTTTTATTTATTTCTAGGAGAGAGAGAGAGAGAGACAGCATGAGCAGGGGAGGGTCAGAGAGAGAGGGAGCCACAGACTGAAACAGGCTCCAGGATCCAAGCTGGCAGCCAGCACAGAGCCCGACGCGGGGCTTGAACCCACGAACCGCGAGACCATGACCTAAGCGAAAGTCGGACACTTAACCGACTAAGCCACCCAGGCGCCCCTTAACTCCAATATTAAAAGAAGTTCTGGGGTCGCCTGGGTGGCTTAGTTGGTTAAGCATCTAACTTTGGCTCAGGTCATGATCTCGCAGTTTGTGAGTTTGAGCCCCGAGTCAGGAACTGTGTTGACAGCTCAGAGTCTGGAGCCTGCTTCAGATTCTGTATGTCTCTCTCTCTACCCTTCCCATGCTTATACTGTTTCTCTCTCTCTGTCTCAAAAATAAATAGTTAAAAAAAGAAGATCTGTGAGTACAATGTCATCAAATAGCATTGCATGCTACAGAGAAATTGTTCATGAAAGGAAGAGTCAGTTGATGCAGCAAAGTTCATTGTTGTCTTATATTAAGTAATTGCCACAGTCACCTCAGCCTTCAGCAATGACCATCCTGGTCAGTAGCAGCCATCAATATCAAGGCAAGACTCTGTACCAGAAAAAGATAATGACTCTCTGAAACCTCAGATGATAGTATTTTTTAGCAAATTTTAAAATTAAAGTATGTACATTGATTTTTAGGCATAATGTTATTGCATATTTAATGGACTACAGTATAATATAAAAATAACTTTTATATCCACTGAGAAAACAAAAAAATCATTTGACTAATTTTTTAACATTTATTTATTATTGAGAGACAGAGAGAGACAGAGCATGAGAGGGGCAGAGAGAGGGGGAGACACAGAATCTGAAGCAGGCTCCAGGCTCTGAGCTGTCAGCACAGAGCCCAATGTGGGCTCAAACTCACAAACCGCGAGATCATGACCTGAGCTGAAGTCGGATGCTTAACAGACTGAGCCACCCAGGCGCCCCTAATTTGACTCATTTTATTGTGATATTCCTTTTATTGTGGTGGTCTGGAACTGAACTTACAATATCTCTGAGGTATGCCTGTATACCTTTTACATACGTTTTATAACCAGAGATGAATGAAGGATATAAAAGGCCCCTGTAGATATTCTGCAGTTCCATTCTCAGCTCTGCCACTGATGAACACTCTACTTTTGGAAAAGTCCCTTTCCCTCTCTAGAAATCAATTTTCTCATCGGCATAATGGGTTAGGAAGTGTGTCGGAGCTGCAGTGGTGTGTGTGTATGGGGGGGTGGTATACTAAACTAGTTCTTCACAGGCTTTAGGGTACAAAGGAGTTCCCTGTTAAAATGGGGAATCTGATTCAGTAGGTCTGATTGGGGTCTGGGGTTCTATTCTGCATTTCTAACAAGTTCCCAGGTAAAAACAAAATGTATAGAGTAATAAGATTAAATATTTCCGGGGCTGTTCAAGTTTTGAAATTCTACAAGTCCAGAATTTCTGATAATTTTGACCATCTCTCTAACACCAGGTGTGAGGCATGCTTTAAATCATCCCAAAGTTTCCCAGTTTTAAAATCCTCAAAGGAAGGTTTATATGCATCATTGGTTCCAGGTAGTGGTAATAGAAGTCAGCTGGAACCAGCTTTCAAAGGCTGATTATCAAATTTTCAAGAAATTTGTGACTTGTTAAATACAACCAGCATTAAAAATAAATACCCATGACCATGAGAGATTCTTGAATGCCGAGAACAAACTGAAGGCAGATGGGGTGGGGGGGAGGGGAAGGGGGTGACGGGCATGGAAGAGAGCACTTGTGGGGATGAGCACTGGGTGTTATATGGAAACCAACTTGACAATAAACTATTAAAAAAATAAGCACCCGTGTTCATAGTAGCATTATTCACAATACTGAAGAGATAGAAGCAACCCTGATGTCCATCAATGGATAATCAGATAAACAAAATATGGTATATCTATGCATGGAATATTATTCAGCCTGTAAAACAGGAAGGAAATTCTGGCACATGCTACAACATGTTCTTAAAGACATTGTGCAAGGTAAAATAAGCTAGTCACAAAGAGAAAAATACTGTATAGTTTCACATATGAGTATCTAAATTAGTCAAATTTAGAGAGACAAAAAGTTGAATGGTGGTTGCCATGGGGGTTGGTTAATAGGGACTTGTTTAATGGGTATAGAATTTCAGTGTTGCAAGGTGAAAAAGTTCTAGTGATATGCTTTGAAACAATGTAAATATACTTAACATTAATGTGTTTTATCATGATAAAAATATTTCAAAAATGAGGATACAGAAGATTTAATACAAACACACAATGGAATGTTATTCAGCCATAAAAAAGAATGAAATTTTGCCATTTGCAACAGCGTGAATGGAGCTAGAGAATATAATGCTAAGTGCAACAAGTCAGTCAGAGAAAGAAAAATAGCACATGACTTCACTCATATTTGCAATTTAAGAAACAAAACAAATGGACACAGGATAAAAAAGAGATAGTAAAAGCAAGTTAACAGACTTTTTTTAGTTTTAATTTTAAATCCAGTTAGTAAGCATGTAATGTTATAGTAGTTTCAGGTGTACAATATAGTAATTCAAAAATTCTAGATGTCACCCTCTGATCATCACTGCAAGTGAACTCCTTAACTATCATCACCTATTTAACCCACTTCTTCAACCACCTCCCCTCTGGTAACCATCAGCTTGTTCTCTATAATTAAGAATCTGTTTCTTGATTTGTCTTTTTCTTATTTTTCCCCCTTTGCCTGTTTTGTTTCTTAAATATCATATGTGAGTGAAATCATATGGTGTTTGTCTTTCTCTGACTGACATATTTGGCTCAACATTGTACTCTCTAGCTCCATCCATGTTGTTGCAAATGGCAAGATTTTATTCTTTTTTATGGCTGAGTAATATTCCTCTGTGTGTGTGTGTGTGTGTGTGTGTGTGTGTGTGTGTGTGTGACTTTATTAATCAATGGACACTTGGGCTGCTTTCATATCTTGGCTATTGCAAATAATGTTGATATAAACATAGGGCTGCGTGTATCACTTTGAATTAGTTTTCTTCCATTCCTTGGGTAAATACCCAGTAGTGTGATGGCTAGATCAGGGTTAGGGTTAGGGTTAGGTTTAGGGTTTGGGTTAGGGTTATTTTTAGCTTTCTGAGGAAACTCCATATGCTTTCCAGAGTGACTGCACTAATTTGCATTCCCACCAGCAGTGTAGGAGTGCTCCCCTTTCTCTGCATCTTTGTTAACATCTTGTTTCCTGTATTGTTAATTTTGGCTATTCTGAGTGTGAAGTGATATTTCATTGTAATTTTGATTTCTATTTCCCTGATGATGAATGAGTGATGTGGTGCATCTTTTCATGTGTCTGTAGGCCATCTTGATGTCTTCTTTGGAAAAATGCCTATTTATGTCTTCTTCCCATTTTTTAAAAATACACGTTTAAGATAATTTTTAAGGGGTATCTTCGTGGATCAGTCGGTTGAGCGTCCAACCTCGGCTCAGGTCATGGTCTCACAGTTGGTGGATTTGAGCTCTGCATAGGGACTAGCTAGCTCAGAGCCTGGAGCCTGCTTCAGATTCTGTGTCTCCCTCTCTCTCTGACCCTCCCCTGCTCATGCTGTCTCTCTCTCTCTCAGAAATAAATAAAACATTAAAAAGTTTTTAAAAAGATAATTTTTAAGTTTATGTATTTATTTTGAAAGAGACAGAAAGATCATGAGTGGGAGAAAGGTCAGAGAGAGAGAGAGAATCCCAAGTGGGCTCTGCCTAGTCAGCGAAGAGCCTGATGCAGGGCTCGAACTCATGAAAACGTGAGATCATGACTGAGCCCAAATCAAGAGTCAGACGCTTAACCGACTGAGCCACCCAAGTGGCCTTTTCTGCCCATTTTTTATTGGATTATTCCTTTCTTGGGTGTTGAGTTTTTTAACTTCTTTATATCTTTTGGATACCAGTCCCTTATCAGTTAGGCTATTTGCAAATAACTTCTCCCATTCACTAGGTTGTCTTTTAGTTTTGTTGATTATTTCTTTTGCTGTGCAGAAGATTTTTATCTTGATGAAGTCTCAATAGTTTATTTTTGCTTTTGTTTCCCTGGCCTCAGGAGACATATCTAGAAAGAAGTTGCTACAGCTGATGTCAAAGATGTTACTGCCTGTGTTTTTTTCTAGGAATTTTATGGTTTCAGGTCTTTAATCGATTTTGAATTTATTTTTTGTGTATGGTGTAACAAAGTGGTCCAGTTTAATTCTTTTGTATGTTTCTGTCCAATTTTCCCAACAGCATTTGTTGAAGAAACTGCCTTATTCCCAGTGCATATTCTTCCCTGATTTGTCAAAGATTAATTGACATTTAATTGTGGGTTTGTTTCTGAGATTCCCATACTGTTCCACTGATTTATGTATCTTTTTTTTTTTTTTTGCCAGTACATTATTGTTTTGATTACTACAGCTTTCTGATATAACTTGAAGTCTGAAATTGTGGTGCCTCCAGATTTGCTTTTCTTTTTCAAAACTGCTTTGGCAATTCGGGGTCTTTTGTGATTCCAACCAAATTTTAGGACTGTTTGTCCTGGTTCTGTGAAAAATGCTATTAGTGTTTTGATAGGGATAGCATGAAATATGTAGATTGCTTTGGGTAATATAAACATTTTAACAATATTTGTTCTTCTAATACATGAGCATGGACCTTCCATTTCTTTGTGTCATCTTCAGTTTGTTTCATCAGTGTTTTATAGGTTTCAGAGTATAGGTCTTTCACCTCTTTGACTAGGTTTATTCCTAGTTACCTTATTATTTTTGGTGCAATTGTAAATGGGATTCTTTTCTTAATTTCTTTTTCTGCTGCTTCATTATTGGTGTATAGAAATGCAAAAGAATTCTGTATATTGATTTTGTATCCTTTGACTTTACTGAATTCATTTATTCATTCTAGCAGGGTTTTGTAGAGTTTCTATGATTTCCTATATATAGTATTATGCCATCTGCAAATAGTGAAAGTTTAAGTTCTACCTTACTGATACTTTTATTTCTTTCTGTTGTCTGATTGCTGTAGGAAGGATTTCCCGTACTATGTCGAATAAAAATGGCGAGAGTGGACATCCCTGTCTTATTCCTGACCTTAAGGGAAAAACTGTCATTTTTTTCCCCATTAAGGATAATGTTAGCTCTGGATTTTTCATATATGCCCTTTAATATGTTGAGATATATTACCTCCAGTCCTACTTTGTAAAGATTTTTTTTTTATCATGAATGTATGTTGTACTTTGTTAAATGTTTTTCCTGCATCTAGTGAAATGGTCATATGGTTCTTATTCTTTCTTTATTTCATGTGATGTACTGCATTGATTGACTGTGACTATTTAACCATCCCTGGAAACCAAGAATAAATGCCACCTGATTGTGGTGAGTGGATTTTTAAATTTATTGTTAAGTTCGGTTTGCTAGTAACTTGTTGAGAATCTTTTCATCTATGTTCATGAGGAATATTGACCTGTAGTTCTCTTTTTTGGTAGTGTCTTTATCTGGTTTTGGTATCAGGGTAATGCTTGCCACACTGATTGAATTTGGAATTTTTCCTTCCTTTTCTATTTTTTTGGAATAGTTTGAGAAGAATAGGTATTAAATCTTCTTTAAATGTTTGGTAGAATTTGCTTGTGAAGCCGTCTGGTCCTGGACTTTCGTTTGTTGGTAGTTTTCAAATTACTGATTTGATTCCTTTGCTGGGGATTGGTCAGTTGATGTTTTCTATTTCTTCCCACATCACTTTTGGTGTTTATATAAAATAAAATAAAATATATAAGTTTATATATTTCTAGATATCCATTTCTTATAGATTGTCTAATTTGTTTGCATATGGTTTTTCATAATATTCCTTTATAATTATTTATACTTCTGTTGTTTTAGCTGTTATTTCTCCTCTCCCATTTGTGGGTTTATTTCTTTTATTTCTTTCTCTTTTTTTTTTTCTTTATAGGCTTGGCTGGAGATTTATAAGTTTTGTTGATTTTTTTCCAAAAAACAGGTCCTGGTTTTATCAATCTGTTCTTTTTTTAAATCTTCTGTATCACTTATTTCTTCTCTAATCTTTATTATTTCTTTCCTTCTCCAGGTTTTAGGTTTTATTTGTTGTATTACTAGATCCTTTAGGTGTAAGGTTAGGTTAGGTTGTTTATTTGAGATTTTTCTTGCTTCTTGTTGTAAATCTGTATTGCTATAAACTTCCTTCTTAGAACCACTTTTGCTCAATTCCAGAGGTTTTGGACTGTTGTGTTTTCATTTTTTGTTTCCATGTACATTTTTATTTATTCTTTTTTAAATTTCCTGGTTGATCCATTCATTGTTTAGTAACATGTTATTTAGCTTCCTTTTATTTGTGATCTTTCCAGATTTTTTTCTTGTGGTTGACTTCTAATTGCACAGCACAGTGGACAGAAAATATGCATGGTATGATTTCAATTGTCTTGAATTTGTTGAGAATTGTTTTGTGGCCCAATATGTGATCTATTCCAGATAATGTTCCATGTGCACTTGAAAAGAATGTGCATTCTGCTGTTTTAGGATGGAATGTTCTGAATATATCTGTTAAGTCCATCTGTTCCATGTTGTTCAAAGCCATTGTTTCCTCGTTGAATTTCTGTTTAGATGACCTGTCCATTGATATAAATGGGGTGTTAAAGTCTCTTACTGTCATTGTATCATCATCAATTAGTTCCCTTATGTTTGCTAATAACTGTTTTATATATTTGGGTGTTTTCATGTTGGCTGCATAAATATTTACAGTTGTTCTATCTTCTTGTTGGATTGTTCCTTTTATTATTATATAGTGTCTTTGTCTCTTGTTACAGTCTTTTTTTTTTTTTTAATCTAATTTGTCCAATATAAGAATTGCCCCTCTGGCTTTCTTTTGACATCAATTTTCATGACAGATGTTTCTCCATACTCTTACTTTAAATCTTCAAGTGTCTTAAGGTCTAAAATGGATCTCTTGTATGCAGCATATAGATGGGTGTTTTTTTTAATCCATTCTGTCACTCAGTGAGAAGGAGACTCAACTATGGAGAACAAACTAATGGTTATCACATGGGATATCAGTGGGGGAGATGGCTGAAATAGGTGATGGGGATTAACGAGGGCACTCATGGTGATGAGCACTGGGTGATGTATGGAATTGTTGAATCTCTATATTGTATACCTGAAACAACACTAAGTTAACTACACTAGAATTTTTAAAATTATTTTATAAATAAAAAATGAGGGGTGCCTGAGTGGCTCAGTCAGTTAGGCATCCAACTTCAGCTCAGGTCATGATCTCACAGTTGGGGGGTTTGAGCCCCACATCAGGCTCTGTGCTGACAGCTCAGATCCTGGAGCATGCTTCGGATTCTGTGCCTCTCTCTCTTCTCTGCCCCTCCCCTGCTCACAAAAATAAATAAACATTAAAATTTTTTTAAGAAAAATAAATTTTTATTTAAATTATATAAACTTACAATAAAATAATATTAAAACAATGGTAATAAGTATTCAAAACTCATCACTTCCAAAATATTTTACTACATTTTACTATTTTTTGCATTATTATACATATAGTATATACATATATGAGGTAACATCTATACAATATTATTTGCATGGTGCAAATATTATATAATAGTGCATTACTGTCCATCGCTTCCAAATGCTGCATTTTATAACATGGCACTGGTAGTTTGAAATAAGAACATGCTACTAATTAAGTCTCTTCTCCCAAACCCCCTACCCTACCAGAGAGTTTATTGTTAAACATCAATGAATGCACCACTGGTTCCAAGACTTAGCAAACTTTCATTACCAGTAAATGTTTCCCTTAGAACTACCCCCAAATCCCTCCAATTGCATTTTAACATTTCTTTTCCAGTATGGAGGTGGAAACAAAATGTTAAAGCATGGCATTAAATTGGCCTCCCAGCTGTTGTAGAGTAAGAAAGTATGGAAGAAGCTTAGAACAATTCACTACTCAAGAAATATTGAGTGCCTCTATGTGGTAGATTCTGGAATATTTCCTAAAAATTTGATCATCCATACACGACAGAATTCACCTTTGACCAAAAATCCAAAATTGACCAAAACTAGTTCTGAGATGCTTATGAAATCATTTTCTGCATGGGTGGTTTTGTCTTGGCTTAGAAGAAAAAGCATTGGGTCAAAAGACCTGGGCTAAAATCTTGGTTTTAATACTAGCTGTGGGAACTTAAGCAAATGATTTTACCACTCTGTGCCTTCGTTTCCTCATTGGTAATGTGGAGGGGCAGGATAATCATCATGATAATCATCATAATCATCATCATCATACCTGAAACATACACTTAGGCACTATTCTAAGTGCTTTGCATACATTTGCTCATTTAATCCTCATAAAGCCCCTAAGAAGTAGCTTCTATTTATTTGATCTTTATTTTACTGATAAGGAAACTTGAGTCACAGAAAGATAAAGTATTTTGCCCAAAGTTGCAACAGCAAGTAAGTGAAGGGGTTTACTAGATGTTCTCCCAGCTCAAAGAGTCATTCAATTCTATTCTGGATTCTATTACAATATGGAACTGGGAGCCCTGATTAGCCCTCAAGGCAATAGACCCTGCTGATTACCTGAGTCAGGGGCAGAACCTCAGAGATCTGACAACCAGTGAGGGTAGATTGAGTCTCCTACAATCTGGGTAATGAAGCCAGGTCTTCTCCATCCAAATTAGAGCAGAAAATCCAGAGGGCAGAATAGTGGGTGATGAGTCCCCACATATTGTTCCAGTCTGGTGACACAACAAGCACATGTTTATAGGCAACCCAGGATCTTTCAGGCTCTATTAAATGTTTTATGTCAGGTGTTCTCAAGGCCAGTGTTTGGAACTGGGCAGATTTGGAGAACAGGCTCTATACTCTTTCTTTAAAAAAAAAATTAAATTCCAGGAGGGGGGGCAAGATGGCAGAGAAGTAAGGAGCTCCGTACTTGCACTCACGCCCATACATCACACGGAAAAGATCTGAAGCCATTGGAAACCTTACAAAACCTGAGAGACTGGGAGAAAAAGGACGCAGAATCCACTGAGAAAGCCTTCTAACGTGAGTGCGAACCGGGGAAGATAAAATCGGGTCGGGATCGGAGATTCCAGGGTGGGAAGCGATCCCCCTCTACCCTCTACGGGGACTGAGAGGGGAAAATGAGAGAGTCCGAAACAGAAAAACCTCTGCTCAGGGCATAGAAAGACCGTACTTGCCAAATACCTGCACGCCAGGTCCCCTCGTGCCAAGTGGTCCCGGGGGGCTGAGCGCACAGACTGCTTCTTTGTTCTGGCTCCTGGCGGGCTGGAATTCAGAGTAGCGGCATTCCTGCCTCCATTGTCTTCCCAGGCGGCTTGGGCCCCAGAAAGAGCTGCGCGCGGACACCGCGGGTCTGCGCTCCTGGCTGGCTGGAACTCCAGAGGGAAGGCAAAGAGCTAAAAACTGGGAAATTTCCCTGTGAGATCGTATTTCGGGTGACGAGCCATAGAGGGACCTGGTTTTCTTCACTCCAGCGGGTTCGGGCTCAACGCACCCAGCAGGCAAGCCCCCGCCCATGCTCACCAGCCCAACCCAGAGAAGGAAGCAGCAATTCTGACCCCACCCCCAGAGCTCGGCAGGGGTCCTGTAATTGCCCCGAGGGGATTGCCTGGGAAGTTGTGTCTAAGGCAATTTCAGCAGGGCGCCGGGACAGGGATTTGGAGATTGGGACTGGCCTGAGTTGAAGAGTGTAACCAACTTTGGCTGCGCCCCTGGTACGGGGAGTTTACAAGCCCAAAAAAGCGAGGTGCAGCGCTTGGTTCAAGAAGGGACTGGAGCACCGTCACTCTCCTCCCCACAACCGCCAAAGCAGAACTCCCGACTGAGGCATTGGATCAGGCCACGCCCATCCCTGCTTGAGAGCTGCCCTCCTCCCTTTTTTTTCTTTTATTTTATTCTTCTTCTTTCTCTTTTCTCTCTTTTATCCCCAGAACACTGACCTGATTAACTCTGGTCACCGTCTTGCTTAAACAATCACAAGAAGTCCATACTGTAGAGGTAAATTCTACACCTACCGACATTTTCATCTCTTTCTGTCAGGAGTAATTAGACTATATAGTTTCTCTGGTTAATTCCAGCACCCTTCTCTCACCTATCCAACCATATTCTACCCTTTACCTCTTTGAAAAAAGCTTCTTATCCCTTCTGCCTGTTCATTCTATTTCCAAT
>NW_024081790.1:484391-543012 GCF_003009895.1 Hyaena hyaena | reverse complement strand
TCAGACTCTGAAACAGGCTCCAGGCTCTGAGCTGGCAGTCAGCACAGAGCCCGACGCGGGGCTCGAACCCACGAACCGCAAGATCATGACCTAAGCGAAAGTCGGACGCTCAACCGACTAAGCCACCCAGGCGCCCCTCCATCTCGATGATCTTACCTGACATTCAGGAGCGAACTTACCGCTTCACCCGCCCAGTACTGTCCTGACTCAATTCTTTCATTCTTTCTTCTATTTTGTTCAGAAGCTACAATGAAAAGAAAAGAAGTCAACGGGCTTACTTACAGAACAAGCTAAGAGGAACAGCTAAGTTACAGACCAGGAGGCTGAGGCCGTGGTGACGGAGCTGTGCGATACTCTGGTCCTCCCCCACCCCTTCAGCAGTCCGCATACCTGGCCTAGTTCCACACACCACGACAACTAGCCCTCAAGGTGCCGACCTAACCCCGGTTTAAGTCACCAGCAAGATAACGGGAAAGGGGAGAGCAGAAAGATAGGGCACATAGAACGTCCCGCTTAAAGGTGCACATTCCACCTAGCGGCAAGTAAAATTACTCAGTATTCGAGCAGCCAAGGGAATGACGACAAGCCAGGTTCCTAACAATAAATGAGGAACAACTATTTTTCTTCTAAAATCATTTATCTGGAGGGAGGAAAGTTTAAAGTTAACTGAGACATCAGCAATTAAGTAAGATAATTTTATTAAAATAGACAGTTAATGACCCTCCAGTACTTATAATCACATTGAAGTAAATAAAAAGTCAATAAAAGTGAAAAACCAACACGGTCAACTTCTTGGCCTTGGGACTCGCCATCATAACTCTGAAGGTCCAATAACACCAGTCCATGTGGGTATATTCTCAAATTGGCAAAACTACAAAGGAAAGTATAAATTTAAGGTTAGGAATCGTATCAAGGCATTCACAAGAAAAAGACATCAACACACCCAATTAAAAGGAAAGACCATTGCTCTTTTTTCCCTAAATTACATAGTTAACCATTTTGGTTTCTTAGGAGAGCCTCTTCTTGGGGGTGAGGGAGCCACCAATCAGGAAAGATTGAGATGGAGTCCCTACATGCTAACGTTTTCACGTAACAAGTTCTTGGGCCCAGAAAGCGACTCAGTAGCAAGTTTTGTGAACCTGTTTTTTTAAAGTTTTCTTCAAAGTAAACTCTACCCCCAACGTGGGGCTCAAATGCATGATCCTGAAATCAAGGATCTTGATGCTCAGATCAGCATGCTCTACTGTCTGAGGCAGCCAAAAGCCGCTGCGAACCTGCTTTTGAAGAAGGATCCAGGGCAAGTTATTGGGCCAGGCCTAGTAACCACGGCCGTAAGATGAAGGGAGGATAGGATAGGGCATTTGGGTACTCCCAATTAACCTCCAGAGGGTTCAAACCAGAGCCGTGTTTTTCTGACTACAAGCAGGTGGTGGTTAAACTGACTGAGATGGGGGCTGGCACACCGCAGCCCTACACTGCCCACCTGAGCCAGCCTGCAAGCTGTTCTGCAAAGCCTCCAGACTAAGAATGGTTTTTACATTAAAAAAAATTAATGTTTTTTATTGATTTTTGACAGAGAGAGACAGACAGACAGATAGACAGACAGGGTGAGCAGGGAGGGTCAGAGAGGGAAACACAGAATCAGAAGCAGTCTGCAGGCTCTGGGTGAGCTGTCAGCACAGAGCCCGATGCAGGGCTCGAACCCATGAACTGTGAGATCATGACCTGAGCCGAAGTCGGACGCTTAACCGACAGAGCCACCCAGGCGCCCCGGTTTTTACATCTATAAAGAGTTGTTTAAAAAGAGAGAGAGAATCTGACACTTTATATGGCTTCTTCAAAAATGCTTTCCGACCGCTAATCTGATAATCTGCATATTATTCTCAAAATATTTTAAAACATCAGAGTGTATCACATGCAGTAGGAGCTAATTATTTGGAAAAACTTGTTTCAGTCATACATGTGCATCTGTACTGTATAGACACAGAGAAGTGTGTACAGGGTTATGACATAAAATTACTTCTTAGTGTTAAGTTGTGGTTAAAGAAACATGTGAAAAACGCTAAATTAGAAGAATTCTGTTCAGAGAATACCGGCAGTGTGCTTACATTAAAAAAATAAACCCTACTAGTTAATTTTACCTTCAGCCTTTAAATGGCCCCAAATCAAGTTCAGGCCCAGGAAAGCACAAATCAATTACACCTGAATGGAGCTAATCATCTTTCCCTCCCCCTCCACCACCAGCAGCACAAAGGACAGAGGCTGGGGATGGGGGAAGGGTAGAAAAACATCTCCTTTAACCACCTGATTGATTCTAGCTGAGTCCTCTGCCAGAGAACACAGAACACGAACAATGCTGGAAGTTAAGGTCAAGTACCAAACTCAACAGATTAAAACCAGAAATAGAGAGGAAAATCTGTGGGGCGGGGGCCCGGTGAGGTGGAGAACAAGTGGCTGAGGATCAGGGTCTCAGCATCACAATGTGGCCTTTAGCCAGAAGTCAGGCAGAAGCAGTGTGCCAGCCCCCTCAGCCAGGTGGCCTCCTAGCCTCCCCCATCCATGCCCGGGCGAGAGAAGTGAGACTTCAGGACAGGAACCATGGGGATGAGTCCCAGTTGACCAAGCAAGAGAAGGAGACCAGTGTGGAAAATAAGTTTTTCAACTAAGCATGTTGGGCGGCCTGGGTGGCTCAGACAGTTAGGCATCTGACCAGCTCAGGTCATGATCTCAAGGTGTGAGTTCAAGTCCCACACTGGGCTTTCTGCTGTCAGCACAGAGCCTGCTTCAGACCCTCTGTCTCCCTCTCTCTCTGCCCCTCCCCTGCTTGTACTCTTTCTCTAAAATAAAAACATTTAAAATAAGCATGTTGCGGGGGGCACCTGGGTGGCTCAGCCAGTTGAGCAGCTGACTTTGGCTCAGGTCATGATCTCACAGTTCCTGAGTTCCAGCCCCGCGTCGGGCTCTGTGCTGACAGCTCAGAAGCCTGGAGCCTTCTTCGGATTCTGGGTCTCCCTCTCTCTACCCCTCCCCGACTCATACTGTGTGTGTGTGTGTGTGTGTGTGTGTGTGTGTGTGTGTGTGTCTCTTTCTCTCTCGAAAATAAATAAAAACATTTTAAAAAATAAAATAAGCATGTTAATTTTCATGTTTTCTGCTTTCAGAAGCCAACAGCTCTTGTCAGTCAAAATTCGCTTCCAGGAAGAATTCTAGACCCCCTACACAACTGGAATTGGTGTACACGGTAGAAAATTCAGTAAGTGACGTAGAGAAGTAGGGAGGGCCTGGCTACAAAGTTAGGAGACTGTTAAGAGACTCAAGGCTTCACCTGGAGTGGAGAAGAGGCCTCCTGGGGTGGCAAGGTGACACGGCTCGATTTGCTGTGGTCCCCAAAGGATGGACCACACCCAGGACAGCAAGAGACCATGGCAGGGAAGGTGGAGAAAAGAGGCCAGGACAGAGAGGGGATAAATACAAGCCTGTAGGAACTGGAAGGGTCAAGGACAGCTGCAGATCTCTACTTCCAGGAAATGTGCTGTTAACTGCAGTAGAGCATGGAGGAGGGAAGGGAGGAGAGTTTGGTGGTGATGTTGATTTGGGGTCACCCTTGAAGAAGAAATTATTTTAGGTACATTTGAGGTAACTGCTAAACACGTATATGGAGGTCTGCTACATAGAAATACAAATCTGGGCTTAGGGAGAGAGGGGCCGGGGGGGGGGAGTTTTTGAGAGGCATCAGGAGAGCATTACTCCCCTGGGGTGGACCATACTGACTTATAAAGAGAATAATGGAAGGGGGAGTGGTGCTCAGAAGTAAAAGTTTCCCTCATCTTCCAGCATTGCCTTCTGGATGTCTGTAACATCGCGGGGGTGGTTATTTTTCCTTTCAATAGAAAAACAAGTGAGAAAATACGGGATATTAATGAAACCATGTGGAATTCTAGTACTTTGTACTTTGGGGGAATGGAATTAAAGTCACTGAAAATTCCCAGGAATTCACATTTTAAAATTAACACGGCAGGGGTGCCTGGGTGGTTTAGTCGGTTAAGTATCCAACTTGGCTCAGGTCATGATCGCACAGTTCGTGGGTTCGAGCCCTGCGTCAGGCTGTGTGCTGACAGCTCAGAGCCTGGAGACTGCTTTGGATTCTGTGCCTCCCTCTCTCTCTGCCCCTGCCCTGCTTATGCTGTTTCTGTCTCTCTCTCTCAAAAATAAATAATAAACATTAAAATTTTTTATTTTTTAAATTAATAGTGCAAGTCACTAAGAATCCTACAAGTTTTGCACACTTAACCAGACTGGAAAGAATACAAACCTAGACTTAGGAGGGCACAAAGAGCTCAATGCACTGATACTGTCTTCTTCTTCTTTTTTTAATGTTTTATTTATTTCTGAGAGAGAGAGAGAGAGAGAGAGAGCAGGGGAGGGTCAGAGAGAGAGGGAGATACAGAATCTGAAGCAGGCTCCAGGCTCTGAGCTGTCAGCACAGAACCCGACGCGGGGCTCGAACCCATGAACTGTGAGATCATGATCTGAGCCGAAGTCAGACACTTAACCAACTGAGCCACCCAGGTGCCCCAGCACTGGCATCTTCTTATCGGTCAATTCTTAATTTAGGTTTCCTTCCCTATTCCCAGAACACAATGGTTTTCATCTACATATTGATTATGTAAAGTCTCGAGAGTCTATATAGTCTTATGGAAAAAAAAAAACCATTGAAATCTTGGATCCCCTCAGCTTTCTGTCAACCTCCTTGTAGATATTTGCATCATGCATTTGACCATGGTTTGCATTAATTAATAATAACTTATAACAGTGCTACTTGCAGTGGGATTCACAGTGGGGTCAGCCAACCAGCAGCAACCAACACCCCCGGGAGCTTGCTAGAAATGCTATTTAGGGTGCTGCCCCAGAGCTACCGCATCAGAAATTCTTGGAGTGGGGCCCAGGAATCTTTTAACCAAGTCTGAATCGCGGCCTGCCAGTTCACCCTGCTTACGCTGCCCAGGGGGGTTCTGGGTCCTGGCCATGCAGCAGAAACACCTGGGCAGAGGGGTTTGGAAAAATACTGATGCCCAGTGGCCTCAATCTCTGGGACAATGACTGGGGTAATGGCATCTTGTCAAAGTGCTTCCAGGCAAGTCTACTGTGCACCTAGGGCTGTGAAGCCCTGAATTTTAGCTCCCTCCTACAAGATGTCACAAGAGGAAATAAAAATACCTGGATACCACCCCACCACTGCCCTTTGTCCCCCACCCTTTACCCCCGCTCCCAGCTGAAGTACTCAGATCAGAAGAGCAGCACTCAAGGCCACCTCACCTGCCATTTTTGTTTATGTAGGTCGCTAAATAACCATGGTCTTGCCAGGTGTGCACCGACTCCGTCATCCCTTGCTCCTGGAAAATGGACTGGAGGCCTTTTAGAATGCTCTCACCGTCAGCTAGAGAACAAGGGAGAGAAGGCAAAGTGATCAGGATGAAGTACATTCCAGAATGAGGCAGTTTGACAACTGAACTTTCTGAAAAAACCTGAACAAAGAGTTGCCAGGGGCACCTATCCCTTTTGTCATGAGCTGTGTAAACATTCAAGTCCATCAGGAGATGCTACACAGATTACCAGGTAACACAATAAAGACACCAAAAAAATCCACAAAATACTTGTGCCAAAGATGCATACATGTATTCAGCCAACTAGAGATGGCACAACAAAATGTTTAGCCTAAATCAGAAATCAAAGAGATGCAAATAAAGGAGTTTCTACTTTACGGTAAACAAATTAATGAGAATATACAGAACTAGAAAGGGGATGTCCATTCACTGTTGATGGGTATAAGTGACTTCAAAACTTTTGGTTTTATGTTCCAGGATGGGTTGCTATTATAATTTGAAAAAACAAGGCCACACACTAACATATTTCTATATGTTAGAAAATGAACAATTCCATATGGGACAACCTGCCATGCACTGTGACCCCCTCCTTGGCCAGAAGTCAATTTTCCCCTCCAACCCCACCAACCTCCAAAATGGAGCTCGGTCAAGGTTATAGAAACTGCATTAATCTCTGAAGACTCACTTGATGCCAGAATCTTCAAGAATATCCAACATTATGATACTTAGAGGAAACACAAAATTTTTTTTTTCCCCTCTTCTAGTTCTATATGCTAAGCAGTAATGGTCTGAGAAAGGTAAGATTAAAAACAACAACAACAACAACCAAGATGAGACTAAAGGAATTACTCTGTACTGTCCTATGAGCCCTGTACAGGCTGGTGCTTTGTCCACATAAAATAGTAGAGGCAGCAAAACGTCAAAACGGAGAGTGAGTCTGTGACCTGAACCAAGGCAAAAGAAAAAACAAAAAGATTCACAGCTGACCACAGTGTGGTTTCACAAGAAAATTACACTAGAATCCCTTCCATAAACTAAGTAGCGCCAAAACCTGGACTAGAAGTTAGGATTTTTTTCACTGCACATAGAATGTATCTCCAGTGATGTCTGGAACTATGTTCTCAAGACCTTCCAGAGCACAGTAAGAATGAAGACCACATACTGGGTTCAGAGGCCAAATTAGACAGCAGATGTCTTATTCTGGCCAGCAGAGACTTTTAAAAAAAATTTTTTTTAAACTAGCTGCACCTTACAAACCAGATTTCACCTGCCTCCCACCCCTGCAGTGGGTGGAATGGTGGCCTCTCAAAAGATATGTCTACACACTAACCTCCAGAACCTGGAAATGTGACCTGGTTTGGAAAAAACATTTGGCAGATGTAATTATGGACCTAGAGAAGAGATCATCCTGGATTATCCAGGTGGGCCCTAAATCCAATGACAAGTGCCCTTATGACAGACAGAAAAGGAGACACAGGGATAAAGGAGGAGCAGGTGATAGGAAGACAAAAGTAGATATTGAACTGATAACAGCCACAGGCTGCAAACACCAGGAGCCACAAGAAGCTGGAAGAGGCAAGCAAGGACTCTCCCCTAGAACCTTTAGAAGGACCACAGCCCTGGCAAAGATTGTTTTGGACTTCTGGCCTCCAAAAGTGAGACAGAATAGGTTTCTGTTGTTTTAAGCTATCCAATGTGTAGCACTTCGTTACGGCAGTTCTGGAGGACTAATATACCAACCAAAATTCGTATTTTTAACATCACTAACAAACAATAGCGGGGTGCCTGGGTAACTCTGTCGGTTAGGCCTCCTACTTTGGCTCAGGTCATGATCTTGAGGTTCGGGAGTTTGAGTCCCATGTCAGACTCTCTGCTTTCAGCAGAGCCCACTTC
Source organism: Hyaena hyaena (assembly GCF_003009895.1). Taxonomy (NCBI): domain Eukaryota; kingdom Metazoa; phylum Chordata; class Mammalia; order Carnivora; family Hyaenidae; genus Hyaena; species Hyaena hyaena. Next base: position 535,735 of record NW_024081790.1, on the reverse strand, counting down.
AGATCCTCTGCCCACCCCTCTCTGCCCTTCTTCTGCCCATCCTCTCTCTCAAAATAAATAAACTTTAAAAAAAAAAAACAGCAAATAATGTAGCAAAAATGGCAGTGAAGGCATCATTTTTTAATCTTCCGAATCCCCAGAGACAGAGCTATTAGGCTAGCACAAGTAAAACTCATGGACAACATTTAAAACAAAACTAGATGAGCATGCACCCCAAAGCCCCCAAACAGGAGCAAATAGAGACAAGCAGGTCACAACCCAGAGGCCAGTGTGGTACCAGCACTGGTGAGACGAAGTGAGAAAGCAAAAGGACTTCAAACTGCTCATAAAAATACCAGCTGGGGTTTATGCACAAGGAAGGGCTTTCCTCCCTTGAGAAGACAGCACCCAGCAGGACACAGTGAGAGGAGCAGGGTACCTGGGTAGAGCCAAGGAATGTCAGGGTGGCCATGACGGTCAAATGAACTGAGGCTGCTTCTAGGGAAACACCGCCCCCCCACCAATCAGGGAAAGAACACTGGAGCAGAATGCACACCACACACACACATCACAAGCATCAACCAACACGAGTGATGACCTCATGTCTCATTAGTCTAGCTCATTCCCACAGAACTGTACCTTTGGGAAACTCATTTGGCAGAAAATAGCCGGCTTCGCTATTCTGAAATTGGTTTCAGGAAATTAAAAAAGGGAAGCCCGAATTTTATCTGCTGAATTATATTCGGTTTTAAGACTGAAATCCACCCCCTAAAAAAATTCTGATTTCAAACTTCATAAAAATGAACTGATCTTGTCCAATCTGTTTCTCAATGAAGCCCGGTGGGTTCAAGCCACCGTGGAAGTCACTGAGCTACAGGGCAGTAAAGACAAGCGTGCCCAGCGTGCCTGAGTCCCACATACCCCAAGCAGTATTTGCCCTGAAGAGGAAAGCCACTGTGTCATTATTAAATCCCTCCTTGGCCAGAACAGAAGTTTTCTCTTTTGAAAGTGTATAAAACAAGTCATCAGTCCTGGTAAATGGCCTCAAGACTGAGTTCTGTTGGCACATTACAGAACAGGACACAAATCCTCAATGCCGATGAAGGGGACAATCCAGACAGGGCCACCCTGTCACTGGCCAGGCTGTGCAGTGAATGAGGACCTCAGCTCCAAGGCTGAGCCAGGGCAAACTCTATCCCATGAGCCAGGGAAAGGGGGATCTTTGTCCGATACACCTAAAACCCTTGTCTGCTGGCCAAACGCAGCATGGCAACAGTCCTCTTTTTTAATTGGCACAATTAGCAGAAAGGCACTGAGGGGGCTAATGGAGGCCCTCCATCCAGCCAGGGTTCAAACTGAAGAAAAACACATTATGAAAGAAACCCAACTGAGAGTGTTACTTATTTCTGTACTGTGGGCTTGCCCCTCAGTTCAACAGAAATATGCCAGGTCTGAATGTTATTTCTGGCTGTCGCCACCACCCGATCCCTTGTGGGCACGGAATGTGCCAGGCCCGCCAAGGATACAGGGGCCATGCTCTTTCCCAGTACCCTCCTGCCCTCTCCTGTCTTGTCATCCACGTGGCTCACAGCCCTGAGAGAAGACAGAGAGGGGAGGGGAGCCAGAGCTGAAGCAACTGCCCAACAACTCTTTCCCAGAACCAAGGTTTTAAAATGAAAACAAAGCCATGAAGTGCCTAGTTGCTCAGTCGGTTGGGCGTCCAACTCTTGATTTAGGCTCAGGTGGTGATCCCTGGGTCGTGGGATCAAGCCCCAAGGTGGGCTCCACGCTAAGCATGAGCCTACTTAAGAATCTCTCTCTCTCCCTTTGCCCCTGTCCCCTGCTTGTTCTCTCTCCTTCTCCCTAAAATAATTTTTTTAAAAATTCTAAAAATAAATAATTAAAATAAAATGAAGTCAAAGACTGAGCCCTATTAGGTCTTAACGATGTAGCTAGCTTGGTCATCTTAATCTCAGGTGCTCATTAAGTGTTTTGCGGGGAAATAAAAATTTATTTCAGTTGGCTAAATTAATCATCCATGTTGCTATATCTTTGCAGAGTTTCTAGAACATCTAAATCAGTGGTTTTCAATCCCAGCAGTGCATTATAATCAGTGGGGAGTTTTAAGAACTGTTCTGTCACATCCTAGACCAATCAAATAAAAATCTGGGAGGGGGGACCCAGGGGTCAGTATTTTTCAAGGCTCCCTGGGAAATTCCAGTGCACATCCATGATTGAAAACCACTGATCTATACTCCTAAAGAACAAGAACAAACAAGGAATCCCCGCTATTTCCAAACTAATTACACTCGAGGCACCAGAAGGTTATAGAAAATGTTGAACAAAGTCTGAAAAAAACCGAAACTCCTTACTAAGTATAGCCACAGGCAGGCTAGGACATGCCCCACAAAATGCTTTGCGGTTATTATCCAATTTCAACCTTCATGCTTGTCGAGTAAGAAACCTGTAACATGACCAAACAAAATATATTTGGCTATATTAGGATTCCTCAATTGGGGATGGCAACATATGGTGTGAAGGACTGTCTTGTCCCACACAGGACCTTGGCAAACCCAGTCATACCCACTACACGTGGGCAGTGGCCCCCTTTGTTAAAATAAAAAAAAAAAAAATTAAGGGGGCGCCTGGGTGGCTCAGTCAGTTAAGTGACCAACTCTTGATTTTGGCTCAGGTCACGATTTCATGGTTTGTGTGATCAAACCCCACATCGGGCTCTGCACTGACAGTATGGTGCCTGTTTGGGATTCTATCTTCCTCTTTCTGCCCTTCCTGTGTGCATGTGCTCCCTCTCTTTCTCTTTCTCTCGTCTCTGTCAAAAATAAACAAATAAATAGGGGCGGCTGGGTGGCTTAGTCGGTTAAGCGTCCGACTTTCGCTTAGGTCATGATCTCGCGGTTCGTGGGTTCGAGCCCCGCGTCGGGCTCTGTGCTGACTGCCAGCTCAGAGCCTGGAGCCTATTTCAGTCTGTGACTCCCTCTCTCTCTGACCCTCCCCTGCTCACGCTGTCTCTCTCTCTCTCTCTCCTAGAAATAAATAAAACATTAAAAAAAATTTTTTTTTTAAAAAATAAAAATAAAAAAAAAATAAACAAATAAATAAACTTTAAAAAACAGGGACGCCTATATGGCTCAGTTGGTTAAGCAACCAACTCTTGATTTCGGCTCAGGTCATGATCTCACGGTTTGTATGATGGAGCCCCACATCGGGCTCTGTGCTGGCAGCATGGAGCCTGCTTGGGATTCTCTCTCCCTCTCAAAATAAATAAACTTTTAAAAAGTGCTCACATGCTGCCTCTCTGTCTCTTCTCTCCCTCAAAATAAATACACTTTATAAAATAAAGAAAATTCAAAAGTCTTTTTTTTAAAAAAGACTCCACACCCTCATTGTCCAGGGGCAGAAGTGGCGTGGGCAATGCATCCCTAGAGAACCACTAGTAAAACTGAGCCTGGAGTCAGAAAATATCCAAATTTGGGAACACAAGACTGCAATGTCATAAATACCTACAAACCAGAGAATTTGAAAGTAGATTCAAATGCTAAAAGAGATATAATCACACAGCTTTCAAGTAGGCATTGTATCCAAACTAGGTTAATAAAATGCTGTTCGGCAGAAGTTCTTAAAAAACTCTTGCCAGGCAAGAATGATGTGCAGCTAGTATACCACTTAGCCTTCCAAAGTGCTCAGCAACACAAGGACCTGTCGCAGGGCAAAATATGTCCTTTGTCCACTAGACACTCAATGTCCCTGTTTCCAGACCACTGCCCACTTTGAATTTATTCAAAAGTAACTTTAAAAGAATCAACTTGGAGGTCTGATCCAAATTAAATACACCATTACCAAAAGGAAGGGAAGAGAGGATGAAAATAAATGTGAGGGTGAGGGGAGAAGAGCAGTGAAACACAGCTCACATTTCATCTCCCTGCTTCATGTTCTCCCAGAGATCCACTCTTAGAAGCTCTGACCGTGACAATCAGCTCCAGATGGCTGAATCCCTAATCCATATATCCAACTGGAAGACACTTCCTACTTAAATGCTCACCACACTGTCCCAGTCAAGTCTGAAAATGGACTTGGACTTCTCTACTCCCTCCCTAGATGTTAATACCCCTACTACTTAAAATCCCACATGACGCTCCCCTTGAAAGTTCTCCCACAAATCCCCCACCACAGCCTCTCTGCCCATCCAAGCTCAGTGTCCAGGCACCCATCAAGTACCTCACTCTCTGAACCATAAGATGCGGACACCACTTAGCAGGTTTCTTGCAGGAACCAGACACCAGTGTCCATCCCCTCCATCCCTTCTGGTCTGGTACTGCCATTTAATCATTGCTCTACTCAGTGGGCAGCCCCGGGCACAGAAGTTCAGATCAGCTGCACCCACCCAGCTTACTAACCCAAAATGTGGAGTAAGGGATTCGTGCTGAGTAAAAACTTAACACACCCAGCACCCTGGCAAAAAGAGAGGAAAACATGTTTCTGTCATACATATTCCCATTTCTTTCTTCCATTAAATTTAAGTAAAAGATGAATTCCAGTAGAGGATGCCCTGAGGGAAGAAGCAATTGTACACCCAGAAAAAACTCTCTGTGCATCTGTGGACCTGATTTGAATCTTAAGTCCCTTTCAACTTCAAAAATCTGAATGAAGCAAACTCGGGACATAGGGTGTGTAACAGTTACCATCAGCCTGCTTGGCCATGGGCCAGAGCCCCAGTGGCCACCTCTGCAAAGTCAGGGGTTTGGAATGGGCGATTCACTCATATTCAAGTAGCATCTGGCTAGTGAAATTAGGAGACAAATTTCTATTCTTGCCAAGCATATCTTTAATTATGACCGCTGGAAATTCCACACATCCCCATTAAGCCCCCACCCCCCATTTCTTTGCTTCCTAGGTCTCCCTCACAATGGCTCAAGCTACTTCATAGCCAAGGGGTTGATTATTCCCATCATCGCACCATGCTCAAGTGGTGGAGCCTAACGCCCAGCCTCCTCCCAGTGCACCCCTACTGCACAGACCCTGGGACCTCCAGAACCCCATGCCTTACTCCACTTGACTCTCTGATCCTGCTGAGTCTGCCTCCCCATCCCACTTTATCCCCAGGTCAGGGGCCACCCCAATCCCCTCCTCCTTTCTGAGAGCCATACTCCCCTAGTGGGCGGTGGCAACAGAGAAGTCAGCAGCTCACAGCAACGGGAAGCATCAACGCAGGCATCCTTTCCCCAAAACCCAAGAATGTGATATCAAAGAAGCAAAGAGCCAGGTTTGCCTTGTGCAGTTTCCCTTCATACACACACACCAGCTTTCGGGTTACCTTGATAGGCTCCTAACCTAAAGTGGAAGAAAGGGCAAACTGCATTCCAAGACAGTTTGAAGTCATTCAAGTATCTGCTTTAAAAATCCACTCAGGAGGCACCTGGATGGCTCAGTCTGATAAGAGTCTTTTGGTTTCAGCTCAGGTCATGATCTCACAGTTCATGAGTTCAAGCCCCATATCGGGCCGGACAGCACTGAGCCTGCTTGGGATTCTCTCCCTCCCTCTCTTTCTGCCCCTCCCCTGCTCCTGCTCTCTACCAAAATAAATAAATTAAAAAACTGAAAAAAAATGAAAGTCATTTATTAAATAAAATAAAATAAAAATCCATTCAGATGTCCTTATCTCGGCAATGGTGGTGGTTATGTGACTGTACGCATTGGCCAAAACTCAGAACTATACACAAAATTTACTTGACATGAATTATATCAGGTTTAAAAAAATCTACCCCAGGGGCACCTGGGAGGCTCAGTCAGTTAAGCATCCAACTCTTGGTCTGAGCTCAGGTCATGATCTCCTGGTTAATGGATTCGAGCCCCATGTTGGGTTTCATGGTGGCAGCCCCGAACCTGCTTGAGATTTTCTCTCCCTCTCTCTCTCTGCCCCTCCCCTGCTCTCTCTCTCTCTCAAAATAAATAAATAAATTTTTAAAAAATCTATTCCAGGGACATCTGGGGTGGCTCAGTTAAGCGTCCAGACTCAATCTCAGCTCAGGTCTTGATCTCAGGGTTGGGAGCTCAAGCTCTGCATTGGGTTTTGTGCTGAGCATGAGCCTACTTTAAAAAAAAAAATTGATTCCAGAGTTACCACCACCATTAGCATAACTGCTCTGAGAATAACAAAATAACACAGCATTCCTCAGGGGCTCTTTCTCACCCAAGTGCGTGCTCACAGGTACTTATGGGTGTGAGAACCTCTTTTGAACTCACTTGGGATCAGATGTCATCAAAAACATCAGTGTTGAGAGGCAGCAAACCCAGATTACTGAAATCAAGTGATATACAGAGAAAACCTTCACATTTCACAATCAAAGAGAGCTCAAACTCAAAATTATGTTAGTATTTTTTTATTTTTAATTTTTTTGTGTTAATTTATTATTTTTGAGAGAGACAGAGTATGAGTGGGGGAGAAGAGGGAGGAAGACACAAAATTCAAAGTAGGTCCCAGACTCTGAGCTGTCAGCACAGAGCCCCATACAAGGCTCAAACCCATGAACCGCAAGATCATGACCTGAGCCCAAGTCGGTTACTTAACCCTAAGTCACCCAGGTGCCTCAAAATGTTTTTGATTTTTAAATTTTAACAAAGGGTCTTGTGCATCAGGAGACTTCTCAGACATTCAGAAGCCTAATAAACTTCTAGGGATCAAAGTGAAGGTCAAGCATGTGGTTCCTTGGGCCATCTTTACTTCAACAGCTTGGTCTTCTAGTCCCACATCCAGTTCTTTTTACAACAGCTGCAAGATGATTAATCTCATATAAAACCCAAGGCAACAGCAATGTTCAGAGCAGCAGGTTTCATAATAATGAAAAAGTAGAAACACCCCAATTGTCCATCAAGCTATAAATGGATAAGCAAAACGTGGTATATCCATACCATGAACTATTATTCAGCCATAAAAGGAATGCAATATTGATATATGCTACAACATGGATGACATAATGCTAAGTGAAAGAAATCAGTCACGAAGGACCACATATTGAAGGAGTCCATTCACATGACATAGCCAGAAAAGGCATATCCCTACACGTGACAAGCAAATTAGCACATACCAGAGGCTGGGAGGAACAGGAGGCTAGGAGGAATTCAGATGATGGCTAAGGGCTACACATTTCTTTCTGGGGTGATGAAAATGTTCTAAAATTGTGGTGACGGTCACACAACTCAATGTGCTGAAAACTACTGAACTGTATACTTTAAATGGGGGAACAGCAGTATGGCATGACAGTCATATCAATAAACCTGTCCCCAAAAATCCAAACACACAAGCTATACTTTCAGATTCTCAGTTACTGTGAGGTAATTAAGGCAACAGAAAGTTCCAGAAGTCAGCTGCTCCCCCACCCCTTTCAATCAACTATAAATAAGCCAGGCGTTGGGCACAGGTTAAAAGGCTTCAAGGGGCGGTCTCCTCTACCTATCCCCTGCCCCCCCCCCGACCTGTCAACAAATAACAAGTATCTGAGTAGCTGGTGTGTGCAGGCACTGTCCCAGGCAGTAGGCATGGCTTTCATGCCACGAACACACACCTGCGGCCCATCTCAGTGCCTCAGTTCAATCATCGGCGACGTGCAGCATGGCCACTACAGTTAATAACAGTACATCATATATTTGAAAAGTGGCTGGGAAGAGTGGATCTTAAAAGTTCTCATCACAAGGGAAAAAACTGTAATATGTGGTGATGGATGTTAACTAGACTCCCTGTGGTGATCTTCACAAGATAATACAAACATCGAATCATTATGGTGTACGTCTAAATCTAATACTTTACACCAATTACATGTCAATTAAAAAAATTATTGGGGCACCTGGGCGGCTCAAATGGTTGAGCATATGACTTCGTCTCAGGTCATGACCTTGCAGTTTGCGAGGTGGAGCCCCACACCAGCCTGTCAACACAAATCATCTGTGCCCCTCTCTCTGCCCCTCCCCTGCTTGCACTCTTCCAAAAATAAATTAGTATTTTAAAAAGTGTTGTAAATTTAAAAATCAAAGCAATGACGTAGGGCCACAAAACACAGAAAGGGACAAACGACAAACAATTTGGAGGGCTTATTTTCAGATCAATTTCTGACGTTCCCAGAGAACAACCAAACCAAGGAAAAGTTAGGTACAGAAAGAAAGAAAAAAAACCCACTGACATTAGACTGACAGCCACTGGACACAGCACAGAACTAACACCCAAGCTCTCTTCATGCAAATGTGCATTAAAGAAAACCACATGGGGCTGTTTACAGTACCAGCCACAACTACTATTTCTTAAAACTCACATTACAATACACTAGGCATACTGTAAATGTGCTGCTAATTGTTTCACTGCTTTGCCTTCCCTTTCCCACTGCAAGAGAGCAAGAGAGCAGTTAAAGAGGCATTTCGTCACCCCCAACACCTACTGGAGAGAGGCAAGAGCCTCATTCTACTTTAGTATAACAACCTACGTCTCTCCATGAGCCAACTTCCTTATGAAATTAAAGAAGGGGTTCATAAAAATATAATTTATGAGGCACAATCCTAACCCCTCTTTATTCGGGAACCCAATATTGTACCCTCTTCTTCCTGGTAAACCCGTTTCCCCCACAAGACTAAGAGTCTTCAAAGCAGCCACAACCCACAAGCCTCAGTGAGCACAGAGAGGGAGGCACCTCCAGGGAGTGCTCCCATCCTGACCTAGCCCACACGGGAGGCTAACCAAGAGTCATAAAGTAAGGCACAAACAGGGGTAATTATGCGAAAGCCTGGCTTTCACTTGGGGAGAAGGGAACAATTTGTGGTCATGAGAAGCTGGACATCTGACCACCTGACCTCTCCCAGAAGGCATCATTTGAACAACCCAAGGCACGCCCAGACTGCACACGTCCAAGATCCGTGTTTTCAGCGAAGAGGACGTAGTAAATTCAGGCTACAACTGTGAAAGAGAGAAGAGCAACAAGGCAGAGGACACAAAGAGAGGCCAGGACCACAAAAAGCCCTCTCTGGGGGCTGCACTCAACCCAACAGTTAGAAGCCCCCCAAGAAATGAGATGAAACGAGACGCAGCTGCAGCATAAAAGGGATGAGCAAGGTGGCAAGAGGGGACTGGTAGGGTCTGAGGTTAGAGGACACGAGAAAGGTTAAAACAAGGCGCCTGGAGCAGGAAAAATAAGCGGCCCTTACCTTCAGTTCACAACGGCCGTCCACAGTCTACTGGGAGGAGTGGAAAGGTCCCAGCAGCCACCTGCCACCCCCTCCCCATCTCACAAAGCAGCAGGATGAAAACGGGTTACAAGCTGGCCCGAGGTCAGACAGCAGTGGTTTCCTTCAGCTCCACCCAGAAGGAAAACCAGATCTCTTCCCCAAAGTAGTAACCGTGGGCCCGCCGGTTCTACTGTCCAGGAGCACTTAACCATTATCAGGAATATCCAGCTCTCTTCCCACTAACTTCAGGTGGCCAGGCTAGCTGACAGGTCAGACCTATCAACCATTTACTTTCTTTTTAATTTTTTAATGTTTACTTATATTTGGGAGAGGGAGAGACAGACTGCAAGGAGGAGAGGGGCAGAGTGAAAGGGAGACACAGAATCCAAAGCAGGCTCCAGGCTCCATGCTGTCACTACAGAGGCCGATGCAGGGTTCAAACCCAAGAATTGACAGATCATGACCTGAGCTGAAGACGGATGCTCAACCGACTGAGCCACCCAGGCGCCCCCCGTTTATATTTCTACAAACAATTCTAGGGGGGCTTATGCCCAAGCTTCCATGCCAGGCTGCAAATCAACAATGAAACAGTATTTCCAGAGATAAAGCAGTTTGGGCTTCATGTTATCAAAAAATCATATTTATATCAGAGCTGCCCCTAAGGCAACCCCGGCACCTTCTCTTCCTCCGGCTTTGGCCTGGGCACACTCAAGGAACTCAACATTCAGAACTGTGCCCTCCAGAATGAACCTCCAATATTACTCAGCACCCAGGAGGTGCTGGAATCGTTAAGTGCCACACAGAGATGAAAGACAAAGGACACAAGTCAAAACTCCCTGAACAGAGGGAGGGGTGTGTACTATGATGGATTCCAGATGAGAGAAAGGCCATGAAGGGGAGGGGAAGCATGGGAATCAGTACTTGAATATTTTTCCAGATGGCTTTAAAGCAAGCTACTGGACTTAGCTGGTCTAAAGGCATGGGTGGGGTGGGAAAACTTGTTCCATAAAGAGCCACACAGTAAAGATTTCAGGCTTTGCTGGCTTTGCAGGCTTTGTCAGCCACCAGGAGGCTGGACAAAGAAGGCCAGAAGAGTAAGATGTGGCCCAAGGGCCCAAGTTTGTTGACCCCTGGTCTAAGGTCTTTCCCAGCTCTAAATTCCTAGACAACAGGGATAGGGACACTCAGTTGTAATTCTACAACCTGAATTTCCAGAAATGACATTCTTAGAATTTGAGATTATGAATACTTCCTCCATTTAAGTTAGCGACTTATTAAATGTGGGGGGGGGATAACAGCTAATAACCTATACAACTAGGACCCCTGCTTTTTAAAGAATACATAGAAATAACATTAGCAGTTAACAGAAGCTGCACTGGAGAATGACAACATTTAAGAGTACTAGTCAGCATTTTTAAGTCACAAATTCCTAATCTATGCTCCCACTTCAAGAACACAGAAAAAGAGAAAAATAAACCCAAAGTAGGCAGAAGAAAAGTAATAAAGACAACCGCAGAAATCAATGAAATTGAAAACAGAAAAACTACAGGAAAAAAAAAAAATCAATGAAGCAAAAAGCTATTTCTTTATCAAGATCAATAAAAATGACAAACTCTAAGCAAGACTGACAGGAAAAACAAAGGAGTGAAGATAACTGATTGCCAATATTAGGAATAGATCGAGAGATCAATACAGACCCGGAGACACCAAAAGAACAAAGGAATCCTACAAACAACTCTACACACATAAATCTAGCAACCTAACAGGAAATAGGCCAGTTCCTTAAAAAACACAAACTACCACAACTCACCAATATGAAATAATCTGAATAGCCATATAACTATCAAGGCAACTGAATCCGTAATTTAAAAACTCCAAAACAGAAATCTTGAGGCCCAGATGATTTCACAGGAGAGTTCTACCAAACATTTAAAGAAGAAGAACACCAATTCTATACAAAATCTCTTGCAGAATACAGTTAAGGAAGGAATGCCTAAATCATTTTATGAAACCATGATCCTAATACCAAACCACACAAAGACAATTCACAAAGAGAAACCTACGGACCAGACAAATATCCCTCATGAATACATAAACACAAAAATCCTTTGCAAGTCATTAACAAATAAGAATTCAGCAATAAATAAAAATAAGTATGTACCATGACCAAGTGTGATTTACTCCAGTTTGCAAGCCTGGTTCAATATTAAAACAAAACAAAAATCAATGTGACCCACCGTATATAGTAAGACGCTAAAGAAAAACAACGTTATTAATTGATGCAGACAAAGTATCTGACAAAATCCAACATCCATTCAAAGTAAAAACTAGTAAGAGGGGAACTTCCACAACTTGGTAAAGAGCATAAAAAAAAAAAAAAACCTATAGCTACCATTATGCTTAATGGCAAGACTGAATGCTATTAATGCCAGCTTAGTAAGGCACAGAGAGATCAAGAACTTGCCTGAGGTCACACAGCTAGTAAGTTACAGAGCCAGGATTCAAACTCCATGAGTTTTGAATCCAAAATCCAATGCTTTTAATGACAACATCGTTTTGTCTTTCCTCAGTTATAGTTCCCATACACCGAGTCATCAACATGGTTATCTAATTGTGACAGGATTATAGATCAGGGTTTCCCTCTTCATATTTCCCTACACATCTTATACATAGTCTAAAATGAGCAAATATTTGTCAAAATGAAAAAAAAAATGTAAAAAGACAAACACATAAACCATTACTTTAACACCTCCTGCAGTTTCTTCAAGTAAAGCCAGATCCTTTATCAAAGAAAAAAAAACACAAGAACTCTATTAACAATTTAAATTTAATATTCACAAAATGCTTTAAAAAGTTATATCAAGGGGCGCCTGGGTGGCTTAGTCGGTTGAGCGTCCGACTTTCGCTTAGGTCATGATCTCACGGTTCGTGGGTTCGAGCCCCGCGTCGGGCTCTGTGCTGACTGCCAGCTCAGAGCCTGGAGCCTGTTTCAGTCTGTGACTCCCTCTCTCTCTGACCCTCCCCTGTTCACGCTGTCTCTCTCTCTCTCTCCTAGAAATAAATAAAAATATTTTTAAAAAAAACAAAAAAAAAAAAAGTTATATCAAATCTTACACCTCATAACCAAGGGGTGTAAGTTCATGGGAAACCCTTGCCTCTCCAACACAGATAAAGTCCACTTAGGAACATCAAACACTTGGGCCCTCCACCCTCTTCCTCACAACTCCAGAGCCAGCTGTGTGCACACCTTAGCTGCACCATTAAGCAGTTCAAAGATTCAGTGTTAGATCACTGAACAGACCTACACCATTACTGTTTCCCAAAGCATGATCCACCACACCGGCCCTCTAAGAAGAGTCCCATAAATATGTCATGGAGATGTAATGCATGGCGTGGTGACTCTAGTTAATACCATATTATATAGTTGAAAGTTGCTGAGAGCAGACCTTGAAAATTCTCATCACAAAAAAAAAGTTGTTAACTAGGTACGGTAATAGATGTTACCTAGATCTATAGTCTTGATCATTTCACAGTGCATAACAAATATGAAATCAATACATCGTGCATCTGAAACTAGTATGTCAATTATACTTCAAAATAAAAAAAAGAAAGAAAAAGCATTCCACCTGTTACCAAGTTTAGGATACATTCTATATTCAGCTCTAGAAATTGAGAACATCCATTAGCATATCAGTTGTGCTTAACCACTATGATCTGCAACCCTTCGGAAGAGATTATGTGTGGGGTTTTTTTTTAAGTTTCTTTATTATTATTACTATTATTATTTTATATAAAGCGAGCAGGAGGGGCAGAGAGGGAAAGAGTGAGAATCCCAAGCAGGCTCCATGCTATCAGCACAGGGCCAATGCGTGGTTCGAACCCACAAACCGTTGAGATCATGACCTGAGCCAAAACCGAGTCGGATGCTTAACCGAATGAGCCACCCAGGCACCCAGAGATGACATGGTCTTAAACATAACAATGTCCGTGGCGCCTGGGTGGCTCAGTCAGTTAAGTGTCCAACTTTGGCTCAGGTCATGATCTCACAGTTCGTGGGTTCGAGCCCCACATCGGGCTCTGTGCTGACAGCTCAAAGCCTGGAGCCGCTTTGGATCCTGTGTCTCCCTCTTCCTCTGCCCCTCCCCTGCTCACATTCTGTCTCTCTCTCTCCCTCGCTCTCTCAAAAATGAGTAATATTAAATATAACAATATCCTAGAAATTTTTTAGGATTCTCAATGGAGAAATTTCCATTCTAAGAGTCATGCAACACAAACACGTGTCATACCTTAAAACTCAATAGTGTTCCTTAAAAATTTTGCTTTAACTTAAAGAGCTCCTTTAAATAAAGACCAACCTTCAAACTGCATGCCAACGCATTATTTCCTGCCTCTTCTTTTGCCAGCAGAACTTGCCTTATCTTTCAGCAAGTTAAATTCACAGCTCTTTATAACTGAGCATCTTTATCCACTGGCACCATTTCAAAGTACTCAGTTGCAATTAGTGTTAGGTGTTTTATGTATCATTTGACACTCTTCCAAACATTTTATTGGACATCCCACCCAACAACACAGTGTGTGGGAATTTGGTATCATTAGCGCGTCATGCAGAGGGAGAAATTAAGGTGCATGTGAAACTAACCCGGAGGGTCTTCTGAAACATGCTACGAGTTCTTACCAGCTCTTTTTGGGTGTACTGCTTAGCACATAAATGCAACTGATCACAAGCAAGGACACTAACTAGCTCAGTGGCTCCTTCCAGAACTCAGATGACAGTATCAGTTTAATGAAATCCAGACCCACCGCAATTTAGGGCCCCCAAGTTGTTTTTCCTGGGGTCTGGAGAAGTGCCTAGTTTGAAGGGTTTCAAAGAGCATTTGTGCAATGGTTTACATACTTGCTTTAAAGATTCAATTGAGGATGTTTCCCCACTCTTCAAAAGAACTGAGCCTGTAAGTAAACTACCATGAAATGGTGGTTGGAATGGCAGCACACACCAGCAGGCTTGGGTTACAACTGCAGTGAGATGGTGGATTAAAACGCCTGGAATGTGCAGGACTCCAGATACTAAACTCAGGAACAGTTTTACTGAACATGTTTTTAAACAGAGGCCCAGCCACAACCCGGTAACTTTCTAACCAATCCTTACCTGCCAAGGATTAGTATGACCCTGTTGGTCTCAATTCAAATTATAAAGCCCATAATTCCAAATCCTACCCCATTACCAAGCCTGACACCAAAAGCTCTAACTTTTCAAAGCTGTGAGAGCACGGCACTTTGTTCCATACATCTCCCAACAAGGTTTCGTTCCATACATCTCCCAACAAAGTACCAATGGCCCTGAGTGACCATTCAAATCCGGCCAATTTCATTATATTTAGATGCACAGATTTCCAAACTGCTAACTCAACCACTGCAAAACCTTCCATTAGATTCAGACGAATTTCTTATTGCTCATTTTACACATATATATAGAGAGAGAGAGAGGGAGAGAAAGTGACACGCGGGAGGAGAGAGCAGGGGAGAGGGACAAAGGAAGAGAGAATCTTAAGCAGGCTCCACACTCAGCACCGAGCTCAACACTGGGCTTGATCCCACAACCCTGTGATCATCACCGGACCCGAATCCAGAGTCGGACATTCAACCAACAGAGACACCTAGGTGTCCCTAAATATCACTTAATCTAAATAGCAATTAATATCTTAAGGTTTTTTTTTTTTTCCAGTTTCCAATCTGGGAAGTTAAAAAGGACATTATATTTTGATTTGCTTCTCTACTTGTTGGGTTGAACACTTTCTTTTTTTTTTTAATTTTTTTTAATGTTTTATTTATTTCTAGGAGAGAGAGAGACAGCATGAGCAGGGGAGGGTCAGAGAGACAGTCACAGACTCTTAAACAGGCTCCAGGCTCTGAGCTGGCAGTCAGCACAGAGCCCGACACAGGGCTCGCGTACGTCTATGCCACTTGTATGTTTTTCTTTTCTATATTATCTAATCATATGATTTTATTTAATGGTATACTAGCTTCTATTCATAAGACTTTTGGTTTGCTGGTTGTTAAAAATATTAAATTTTTGCCATACACGATGCATACATTTTCTATCTTAATTTTAGCCAACTTAAAATCAGCCTTCCCCCTCAAAAAAAAAAAAAAAAAAACATAAAGCGAAGTGTCCACTGTTGGTTAGTAACCTAGAAAATGCTCTCCTTAACAAATGTGACCCGCTGGGCTTCAGAGTACTTGAAAATGCACCTCTCTCATTTGCTGGAGTGGAGATTGTTCCTAATGCCTAGATTATGGAGTCAATTTCTTAGAAAGTAAAAAGCTGTTATCCCTTCCACAGCACTTAAAATGACAATAGAGAACTACCAAATAACTAGATGAGGCTTGAGATAAAGTGCAAAGTAATTTTACCATACACTACCTCTACAGGTTTAAAGAAATGGGTGTAACTTTGGAACTACACCCTAAAAAGATTCATTATGGTTTATACAATTTTTTAATGGCAAGCTCACAAAACTAATTCCCAGAAATGTGTAATTACTCAGCCTGGAGTCAAATACAGCTTGATTAATGCAATTAAGAATCTTTTGCAGAGTTGGGGGGGGGTTAAAAAAACAAAAAAAAAACCAAAGCCAAGAGTATGCCAAATGGAGAGAGATTCTGGAGACCTCCCCCAAGCAGTCCATAAAACATTTGCAAACATTCAGGTTGAAAGAATACCTAAAGGACAAAAAATGCCACACCTAGAGCTGTTCAATTCTGAGTGGGGGTACCTCCCAGCTGCTTGGAAGCACAAGGAGCGGGAGACCCAACGTGTGTCGGGGGAGGGAGAACTGAGTAGAAATGGCCCTGGTAAAAGGTTGATAGGGAGTTCTGACTTGACCCACATGGAGATGAGGACACACAGGAGGATTTTTAAATGAGAAAAGGGACAGGAATCTGTTGATTTTGTGGCAATCAAGCCCTTCCCAAAAATGGAGACAAACTGGGAGAATGTGGCCAAAAAGTGTAGTATGGAAAAAGTTTGAGCAGGGAATTGGTGTAGTAGGTAGAATGCACAGGACTTAACTGGCTGGCGCTTGAGGCTGGGGGATGCCCGGTGTTCCTGGTACAAGGGGTTTTTGTTTTAATGAAGATCATTAAGTACAAGAACCACCACTATAGTATAGTGGTTCTTGTACTTAATTAGCATCAGAATTACTGGAAGGAAGCCAGTTAAAAATGCAAATTCCAGAAACTCCCCCAGCACAGACCATGATTCAGCCAATCTAGAAAAGGACCCAAGCCGGCAATCCCCTTTCCCAGTCATCAGCCCCCTCAAGGCTTCATTGTTAAAGCGGGTGTGTGGGGGGCGGGGGTGTTGTTATCACAATGGTAGATAAAGTGTGATAAGGAGTGATAATGCTGAGACAAACAGGAAAGTTTTCTGCTCTTGAACAGAAACACTAGATGCAATCAAAACTGGATTTTTGGGGGGTTTTGTGCTTATAGCTATTTCAACCACACAAAGACGATATGCTTCTACCAGAAAGCAGCTCAACAAATACAAGGGAAAAGTGGGAGCTCCAAGGATGGGCAGAAGGTTCAGGAAATGAGGGAGCGAAGGTCACCAGAAGCCACAGGCTCAGCTGCAGAGGAAGTGCTGGCCAAGCCCTCTGCTCTGAACCAATCCCAGGGCAAACCTTGAAAGAAGGTTAAGACCCTCCCTCCCTCTAGGACTACTGATTTGTGTATAATGGAGACTTCTGAAAACAAGGTCGGGTCAAGCAGATTACGGCAATGGCCTAGCTAGAATTTACATCGGGGATTCTCTACCTCAGCACCATGAATGTCTTGGGGGTCAATGCTGGGGGGGAGCAGTCCTGTGCAGTGTAGGGTGTTGAGCATGCACCTCTAGCTTACAAGATGCTAGTAACACCTCCCCACTCGTGTAACCAAATATGACCCCAGATACTGCCAAATGCCCCCAGAAAAGCGTGGAGGGGCGGGGGGGAGACGAGACACAGGGTCGTTGGGAATCACAGCCTCAAACTAAGAGGCTACGTACGCAGTTGTGGAATCAACAAAGGCCTTGGATTCAAACAGACAAAGCTTTCAATCCCAGCTCCCCCATTTATAAGGTGAAAAGCTTCAATGGGCCTATTTATTCATCTTTAAAATGGGGATAACAGGACCTACCACAGGGTTGTTGTGAGGATTACGTAAAATAACGTGTAATGCTAACGTGTAATGCGTGTAATGCGCTTAGGGCAATGCCTGGCTCAGGAGGCAACTAATAAATACTGGCTTTTATGTTTTCAAAGAGATGCCTGCCTTGAAGAGGAACCAGGGACATTTGCTTACAGCTCTGGCCTTGAGTGGAAACCTACTCCGCCTAAAAGAAACTACACAGAAAAGGCAGTCTTCTTTCTCTCCAGCTTGTAGGGGGTCTGAACCAGGAGGCTTTTGGACTCCCCAGGGGCCGGTAGATAAAATTCAGGGGGTCTGTTAACTTGGATGGGAAAAAATATGCATCCTCATTTTCACTAGTTGAAATTGAGCATTTTCTTCAATTATGCTTGCAAAACCACACATCAACTATATCTGGCTATTGTCACCAATAAAAGCATTACAGCTTTTTCTTACATCACAGCGGAAATACCGACTTTCTGAGCTCTACCTTGAAATTATGGAAGTTACTGGGCCTGATGCTAGATACCGTGTTATTTAGTATGCTACTGAAGCAGCATATATTACTGGGGCGCCTGGGAGGCTCAGTCGGTTAAGCAACTGACTTCGGATCAGGTCATGATCTCACGGTTCCTGGGTTCGAGTCCCGAGTCGGGGTCTGGGGTGACAGCCAGCTCAGAGCCTGGAGCCTGTCTTCGGATTCTGTAACTCCCTCTCTCTCTAACCCTCCCCTGCTCACGCTGTCTCTATGTCTCTCTCAAAAATAAGTAAAACATTTTTTTAAAAAGCATATATTACTATGCTACATATTTGGGATCTTTTTATTTTGAAATTTGTTATTTTAAATTAATTGGGTTACTTTATGCATTTAAAATTCTTACTCTGAAGGGGCACTTGGCTGACTCAGTCAGAAGACCATGAGACTCTTGATGTCGGGTCATGAGTTTGAGCCCCTCGGTGGCTGCAGAGGGGGCTTAAACAAATAAAAATATATGTAACATTCTTACTCTGAGAAGAGCTCCATAGTCTTCCCTGATGAGGGTCAAAGCACAAAATAAGAACCCCTAACCTAAACCTTTTTGGCTAAGCCCATAATTCCCAAGCCGCTTTCTGTTCTTAATTTACTAAACAAGATCTTTGTTATAAAACCAGTATCTGAATTGGATTAACACAAGTCACTTATCCTTCCCTATATAAACTATAGATCAGCAGTCCAAACATGAACATAACAGCATCAGACAGGTTTCCTCACTCAGGACCCATAATGTGTGTCTTGTTTTCCCCAAGGGTACTTGAACTAGCTTTCCATCTTGACCGTAACATCAGGTCCATTTAACCAGCACTTACTAAACATGTAGGATGTACCACAATTGTGTCCAGGAAGGACACTGGAGGTCTGCCTTCAAAGATGCTTCCAGCCCAGGGAAAGAAATGAGGCATGGAAAGGAGAACTGCTGGACCTGAGGGCTGACCGGCCAGCTAGAAGACTGCTTGCTCTAACGGGGTGGGCAGAGGCCATGTGTACCACACTCACTTATGTGTACCAAGCACACTTGGGGCCCAGCGTCTATGACTAGGAAAAAAAAGGAAAAAAATCATGTGCCCTCCACCAGCTCAGAGAAGCTTAAACCATACAAACATAGGACATGTCTGTTCTTGTTAGCCTCAGCTGAGAAATCATGAAATGTTTTTTGGGAGTCTAATACTTCACTGACAAGATGACCAATGATGAGGTTTTGTTTTTAGCAAAAATCAAAATTTCCTGAGTTATGTCATCAGCCATAACACTAAACAGGCACCACCAAGCCCAACCTATAATTGCCATTAGTGGCCCAGTGGCTGCTGAGTACCAGCTGGCTTGCACTCCTAACTACGTTATATGGAACCCAATATAATAACTAAGTGGTTCAAGTTTAATTCCATTAAAATCACATCATGGAACTGGAGCATTAGGAAGGATTACTGACAAATGGGAAAAAGAAGATGAATCCAGGCTCCACAGGCATTTGACTCACCCTTGAGTCACATCCAGTACTCACCATGCCAAGACTAATGCCTTTTGACTCATTATCTATTAAAATAAATGTTTTTGGAGACCTCACACACAGGTGGTAGATTTCTCACCTAGTGCCCCTAAATGAAAATTAGAAAAACTGGAGTGCCTGGGTGGCTCAGTCTGTTAAGTGGCCAACTCCTGATTTCAGCTCAGGTCACGGTTTCACCATTCAGGAGTTCGAGCCTGGCATCAGGCTCTGCACTGACAGGGTGGAGCCTGCTTGGGATTCTCTCTCCGTGTCTCTCTCTGCCCTCCCCCATTCATTCTCTCTCTCTCTCTCTCTGAAAAATAGACATAAAAATTATGAAAATTAGAAGAACTTATAAGATCGTACTTTAGCCAAATCCCCCTTTATTTTCCAAGTGTATACACCTACTGACAGCAAGGGTGACAGGTCTCCCCCCCAAATCAAGTGATGAGGGAATACAATAAGAATCAGAGTTTTCCTACTCCCAGAACACTTTTGTAGGGACTCAAGAATTAACAAAGATGCATACACACACACTTCCCTCCTTAGTATTATTTCTTCTTAGAATGTTCTTCAGCTTGCCATCAAAACTTTCTCATCTTTAGGGCGCCTGGGTGGCTCAATCGTTTTTAGTGTCTGACTCTTGATCTCAGCTCAGTTCATGATCTCACGGATCGTTGAGTTCAAGTCCTGCATTGAGGCCTTGCTGCGTCAGGCCCTGCGGCTAACAGCCAGAGCTTGCTTGGGATTCTCTCTCTCCCTCTCTCTGCTCCTATCCTGTTTGAGCACATACACATATGAGCTCTCTCTCAAAACAAACCTAAAAAAAAAATTTTTTTTCATTTTTAAGATCAACAGGCTGAAAATTAAGGATAATTGCGTGCGATTTTTTTTTTAATTTTACTTTCTCCTCCAACAACTAAATTATTTAGATGCCACTTCCACACCTTGCCAGCTCAGAACCTGCCAGTTTCTCCTGCTCCCTTCTAAACTGTGCTATGTGACTATGGCTCTCTCCCTCTCTAGCCAGTATCAGCCCCAAGTGTTAAAGTTCTCTTGACTGGGGCGCCTGGCTGGCTAAGTCAGAGCATGTGACTCTTAATCTCAGGGTCGTGAGTTCAAACTACATGTTGGGCGTGGAGTCAATATAAAAAAAACTAATAAAATAATAAATTTCTCTTCCATTTTCTTCATAAGGTGACGGTTTCCCCCCATTTTCACAACAGAACACAAATGCCCATTGTGACCCACCATTTCGACAGAGAACACTTGAATTCAGCTGAAAGCTGTTTAAGGCTTAGGGGACGGACACAGAGAATGCCAGAATGGTCCAGGCTCCTCCTGAGATTACTGTTCTTAGAGTCTAGAAAACCCATGCTCAGTAAGTACAGGTGAGTGTTCACACATGCTTACTGCCCAGGACACTTCCTAGACTCACCTGTTAGCAGCTGGGTGACTCCTGAACCACTATTTCTTCCTCAGGCCTCGCGCTCATCTCTAAACTGAGTATGGAAGAACCTTCCCTAACCACTAACCCCTAAAGTTGGCAGGCACCCCACACTAGCTGCATGCCCCAATCACCATGTTATCTCCTGATTCTCAGTCATCTCCCTTCTTGCTACCCTCAACTAAGAAATGTGGGAACTAAAAAATGCTTTGTTTTCTCCAAGTCACTTCCCAACCACCCGAATACAATGACATTACTTAACAACCCTGTAGTGTTTTACAGAAACTCCCTTAACATTAAGCCCTATATAGCGTGCACCGTCCTCCTCTACCCTTTTTTTTTTTTTTTTTTACCACCGGGAAGAGAAAACTCAGGCTGAGACATAAGGCCAAAGTCACATGGAAAGCCCATCAAGCAAGATGCAAACCTAGGTCTTGCTTCAAATCCTCAGTCTTTTTTTTTTTTTTTTAATTAAATCTTTGCAGTCTTCAAGCTGGGAGGGGGATAAAATGCAAAGTTAGTGTTCTGAATTTCAAGAAAAGAAAAATCGAGAAAGTCAAGGTTTTAAGTGGGAACGGAAAAGGTTGCTCCATCCAATTCGAGGGAAACGGTGAAAAGGCGAGATATAAATGAGTAGCTCCAAATGGAATGTACGGGAAGCCCTGATTCCAGTCTGCAGTGCCTAAAGGTTTAAAAGCCACCAGAAGAAAGGCTGGCAGTCCTACCCCTCCCCCCCACCCCCACATTAGAAGCACCTAGAGAAAAACATGCAAAATACTCTTCCCCTTCCTAATTCCTGCACACGGCCCCAACTTTCCAGCCTTCTGTTCAGGCCGGCTCTGTTTTCTGAGCCTCCTCGATTCGGGGAGTTATAATTCCCGCGCCCAGATCTCGCCGCCCCCCCCCCCGGAAGAATCATCGTTTCCTTTCCCGTCCCCCACCCCGCCCCGTCTGTTTCCGCGGGACCCGTCTCCTACGCAGTCTGCTAAGAATTCTGCAAGCGCGGCGCGGCTCCCACGAGGGGAGCCCGCGCCCCGGGGTGGAGAGAATTTACCCGCCTCTGAGAACAGGAAAAGGTCACGCGGGCGGCCCCGCGCGTCGCACGCCTCCCGCCCCTGCACCCCCGCCTCAACGGGGGCCCGCGGACGTGGGGGTTTTCCTCCCGAGCCGCGCGGCTCGAAGGGGACCCTCGCAGGGGCGGCCACGCCCGCGTGAGGCACGGGTGGGCGACCCAGGCCTCAAAGGGCGGCGCCGCCGGCGGAGGGGTGCGGGGAAGCGGCCCCTCCGGGCCCCACACTGCGGCGGCGACCGAGCGCGGCGCGAGCCGGAGCGCGGCCTCCGCCGGGCTGCCGGTCCACGCGGCCCCTCGGCGCGGCAGCGGGAGAGACCCCGGGGCCGCGCGGGCAGTCCGCATTGTTCGGCCGGCGGCGCGCGCCCCGCCCGGTCCCCGCTGGCCCTGGCCCGGCGGGGGCGGCCGCGCCGGGGCCGGGCAGGTGGCGGCCGCGCGCCCTCACCTTTGGCTCCGAGCATGAAGTCGAGCGTGCTGTGCCGTGCTGCTGCCATAGTGAGGCGAGGCCCTGTGCCATGCCTGGGGGAGGCGGCCACGGGAGACTGGGGGGCCGTGCGGCGTGTCAGCCTGCGGCCGGCGGGGAGTGCGCCGCGCCGGGGAGGCAGAGGGTAGGAGGTGGGAGGGACCGCCGGGAGCGATCCGGGGCGCGGGGGCGGGGTCGGGCCCGCCTCCGGGAGGGAGGAAGCAAGGACGCCCGCAGCCCCGAACTTAGAGCGCAGGGTGTGGGGCCTCGCTAATGTAATGGTGGAAACGTGGGCGCCGTGCTCCCCGGCGTGCGTCACCAATGGCCGCTCCCGCGCCGAAGATCAGGCGGGCGCTCCCGCCATCCGTTAGGTCACCTTAGGTTTGAACAGCGCAGCACGACTTCCGGGGGGCCCACCCTCTACACTTCCCCCACACCATCCCCCAAGCCAGGGCCCCTCTTATTTCCTGGCCAAGTCCAGAGAATCAAACGCTAATATCCACCCTGTAGTCTAAAAGTACTGCCACCTTTTCCTTAACTCCTCAAATATTACAGTTAATGCCATTAGAATTATTGCCATTATTATTAGCAAGAGTCGGTTTGCATTGCAGAACCAAAGAGAAATCTCTTGGGTATTTAAGTCACCTACATCTGCGTGAAAAATGAGAATGGTGGAGAAGCAAGTCGGAGGATAAGGCTGTTAATGTTGATTTCGGAAATTACAGATTTCACTTGCTCCCCCATTACGGAGGCCTCTGTTCGAGGCAGTGAACCTTTCCGCTGTGGGCTTGTCTTTGACTTGGGGCTTATGGCTGGTATTCAACACGATGTGGCAAAGGAGAGAACATCAGTTTCTGCACAGTAAAGCCCTCCTTTATTCCACTGACATTATCACTAGGCAAATGACTCCATCATCCCATCAGTCTTCTGGGCGTCCGGAAGCTCCACAGGAATTGCTGTAAAAGCTGAACAGTTTAAATCAATGAACTCTTGTGCCCCCATAAAAGCAGGAAGAACCTTAGTATTAAACTCCCCTCTCCCACAAGCAGTCCCTAGTGGCTATTTTCCTGAGTCCTTCACCTTTCTACATGGAACTAGGCAATGTCTTCACAAGTGTTCTTTACAAACTATCCTATTAAGAACTGTACCTCCTTTTTACTGCTTGCATTTACCTTTTCCCACCTTCAGCCACCTCTGCTGCTCCGCTGGTGTTCCTTCCTTCTGGGATCCCAGGTTCTCAATTTCACGAGCTATTCTGTTATCTCAGCCTTCAGTCTCTACACCTTAGTCTGCAGCTCCTGCTTTCATCCTGGGATATTCTCCAGTTCTTGCCACTCCTCTGGAGTCAGGTCAGAGGACACAGTTGTCCCTTGTCATATTGCCAGGACAGTAGGACTCCAAAGGTCTCCAGTGGGACACCTGCCACTCAGTGGCAGGGTGGGCCTCCAAGGCATGTAACCTATGTATTGGCACAGGGCCTCCTGCTTGGAAGGGCCCTGCACTTGGTTTCTCTCCTCTCACTTGTTTGAAATTCTTAATAATTTTGCACCGAGCCTGCAAATTATGTAGCCAGTTCTGCCAACAGCTTGCGTCCTGCAGTGCAGGCAGCAGTGGCCAGTTAAGTGCCTCATCTTGCTTGTGCAAGGTGTGAAATAGACAGAAATGAAATTCCTTAAGTTGCTTTGCCATTAGCTCATCCAATAGCTGTAACAAAAGTGGAGTTTAACAACGCTTCATGACGTTAGCACAACATCAGAGATAAATGGGCTTTGAAAAGGAGCCGACCTTGTCGAGGTAATTTTAGGGGTTATGGTAAAGATGTTCACAATGTACTGTATTACCTACCAATGACAGAATCCTGGCAACATTGTTAAAGGTAGGTCATGGACAGGAACCAAAGTCTTGAGGCCACTTTAAACATCCCCAACTGGGCTGTGAGTACCTATTTGGATTGCAGAATGTGTTCTCATTGTCTGGGTTTTATAAGCCAGGCCCCTGGCTTGGAGGCCAGGATGAATCCTGTCACAGGATAAATAATCATTTTGTTTGTGGGAATTGTGTGTGTTACAGCTGACCAGTGTATCCTGAGCAGCTTTTGTCACACCCAATAATTCAGCAACATATCCTGCAACAGAAAAGCAAAAGAAATTTACCAAGCTACTGCCTGCACCCTTTTTTTTAATGTTTATTTATTTATTTTTGAGAGAGAGACAGAGTGTGCACATGTACGAGTGGGGGAGGGGCAGAGAGAGAGGGAAAGAGAGAATCCCAAGCAGGCTCCAAGCCACCAGCGTAGAGCCTCACAGAGCTCCAACTTGAGAACCACAAGACCATGACCTGAGCTGAAATCAAGAGTCGGTGGCTTAACTGACTAAGCCACCCAGGCGCCTCACTGCCTGCACTCTTGAAACAACCTCCTAATCAACAAAATCCTGGCAATGGTGAAAATGTGGCTATCAGGGATTCCTATCCTCTGGCCTGA
Source organism: Hyaena hyaena (assembly GCF_003009895.1). Classification (NCBI taxonomy): domain Eukaryota; kingdom Metazoa; phylum Chordata; class Mammalia; order Carnivora; family Hyaenidae; genus Hyaena; species Hyaena hyaena. The sequence continues at coordinate 510,877 of NW_024081790.1, read as the reverse complement.
CCTTGTCTGCTCTTGGCTGAAAGTGAAGCCAGACAGAGAAAAACAGCCCCTGCCATCTGGGAACTGGCCGGGGCCGTCTTCCGTTGTACATAAATAATTCCCCAGAACACCACCATCAGACAAGGCCACTCTGTGACCAGGATGGGACAAGACAAAAACAAGAGCGCTCTAATCCTGTCTGAACACAGAGAACAAGTGAACCTTGTCCAAACCACAAAAGTCTCCACACATCCCCGAACCCTGGCCGATATGAGCGACTGCTGCTCCTTTACCAATCACAGCCTTTCTCTGGCCTTCCCTGCTTCCCGATCAGAGTTATGAAGACCCCCCTACCATGGAAACTCCTCGCTTCCAGCCAGCATCCCATCCAGAGAACACCTGGCTTCCTTACCCGCTCCCCTAAAGCCCCTGCCACAGGCCCAGTCCTACGCGGGGTCCTGTCCAGCACGCCCCCCCCCCGCCCCCATGGTGCGTGCTGTCTGTCGCTGCCAGGAGAGGAGAACTGCTAATTCCACTCCAGGGATGTTCCTGTGGGCAAGAGATGGCTGGAGGGTAGTAACAATAGTGAAAATAACATGAATGAAGTCTGTACTTAGAGTGAAAAACACATAAGTGATCCTCTTAACAAAATGCTACTTGTGTTAGGTATTACTCTGATCCAAAACTTGCCTTCACATGAGCCCACCTGCTTCTTTGCAGTCAGGCCAACTTGGACGTCCACAACAGAGCTTTTAGAAACTCAGAGTCACACTGGCTGGCCAGCTCTGTAGCAGTAACCACCTAGTGGGAAGAAGGAAGTCGAGAATGGAAAAAGACTCAGGGTGCCGGGGTGGCTCAGTCAGTTGAATGTCCCAACTCTTGATTTCGGCTCAGGTCATGATCCCAGGGTCATGGGATCAAGGCCTGTGTCAGGCTCCACACTGAGCATGGGGTGGAGCCTGCTCGGGATTCTGTCCTCTCTCCCTCTGCCCCCTCCCCCACTCGTGCACACATGCATATGCTCTCTCTCTCTCCCTCTCTTTCTGAAATAAAAAAAAAAATTAAAGAAAATGGAAAAAGACTCTCTGTTGAAGAGGGGAAGGTGATGACTGTGGCAGGGAAATAGGGTGCTAACTGGAAACTTCCCAGGCTGTAAGAATTCAGAGGCCAACAAACCCTCCTTGTGAAGGGAGGTGGGGGGCGGGGTGGGGTGGGGACCAGCAGCCCTTAGCAGCTGCACCTGCCATTAAAGCCAGTACCCTTTTGTTTTACTGCTTTATTTTTTCTGTTTTCAGCAGTTCACTTGAGACCCTTAGAGACACTCTGCCTCCCTACCCTCTGTGTGCAGCTGTGGTGAAATCACTTCCGCTCTTAAAAAAACAAAAACAACAAAAAAAAAAAAAACAAAGAAAAAACAAAACTCTGGCTTTAGCTTTTAGAGTTGAAATGGCTGACAGAAAGCTGTATCACTCCCCCACCATTTTTCAGATAAATGTGGGTCTGGCCCAGTAAGTTATACTTTTTTTTTTTAATGTTTTATTTATTTCTGAGAGAAAGAGAGACAGCATGAGCAGGAGAGGGCCACAGACAGAGGGAGATACAGAATCTGAAACAGCCTCCAGGCTCTGAGCTGGCTGTCATTACAGAGCCCGACACGGGGCTCAAACCCACGAACCGTGTGATCATGACCTGAGCCGAAGTCGGACGCTTAACCAACTGAGCCACCCAGGCTCCCCTGGCCTAATAAGTTAAATGTGATTTAAATTCCTGATTAAAAAGACCATAACTGAGACGGGTTTGGAATCTTTGATACAGTGATTCTCAACTTTGCCTGCATACTGGAATCACCTCAGGAGTGTTAAAACGTGCTGCTGCCTGGGCCCTGACAGAGGGGCCACCCAAACATGGGGATTGTTACACAAATAAAAACCCAGCAGACTCCAACATAAAAGTAAGTGTGCTGCTGCAAAACCGAAAAGCAGTGTGAACCACAATAGATACAGCTACACACCCACAAGGATAGCTATGATATAAGTGAATATATTGTGAAAGCCAGAAAGTAACAAGTGTCAGCAAGGCCGTGGAGAAATTGCTGGTGGAAATGTAAAATGGTGTGGCCACTCTGGAAAACAGTTCGGTGAGTCCTTAAAAACTTAAAGGTACAGTTACCCTATGATCCAGCCACTCCACTCTTGGATATGTACCCAAATGAATCAAAAACAAATGTTCAAACAAAAACTTGTACACAATAGTACACTTGTTTTTTTTTTTAATTTTTTAATGTTTTATTTATTTCTGAGAGAGAGAGAGAGAGAGACAGCATGAGCAGGGGAGGGTCAGAGAGACAGGGAGACACAGAATCCGAAGCAGGCTCCAGGCTCTGAGCTGGCTGTCAGCACAGAGCCCGACACGGGGCTCGAACCCACAAACTGCGAGATCATGACCTGAGCCGAAGTCGGACGCTTAACCGACTGAGTCATCCAGGCACCCCACACAATTGTACACTTGTACACAATGGTTGCCAAAAGGCAGAAACAACTAAATTGCCATTGATAAATGAGTGGATAAACAAAATATTCAGCAAGAGAAAGGAATGAAAGACTGATACATGCTACAATATAGGTGAACTTCAAAAACATCATGCTAAGTGCAAGATGCCAGACAAAAGAACAAATAGTGTATGACACCACTTGAAATGTCCAGAACAGGCAACTCCATAGAGACAGAAATGAGGTTAATGGTTGGGGGGGAGGTGTGACTGATTAATGGGTATGGGGTTTTTTTCTGGGGGTAATGACAATGTCTTGGAATTAGATACAGCTGGTGGTTGCCCAACATTGTAACTGTACTAAGTGCCAGTGAGTTTTTCACTGTAAAATAGCTAATTCTGTTATATAAATTTTATCTCAATTAAAAAAAGAGAGATAAATGACCCAAACTGCAGTCAGAAGCTTAACCAACTGAACCACCCAGGTGCCCCTAAGTTGGTTTTTTTTAAGGACATCATGCTTGACACCCCAAAGGAACCCAAGCAGAGAGTAGGTTCCCTGGGTTCAGATGTTGGGGAGATGAGGATGACAAGCCAACCAGTGCGATTTCCCCATTCTGTTCCCATCATGTGACTCAGATTCCCAACTCCCAGAGTGTCAGGCGGTTCACAGCCTGTTCAGAAGCCCCGAGACGTTTGTTGGTAGAACTCTGGATAATTATTTAAGACAAGAAAATAACAAAACGGGTTTTCCTCAAGACAGTCATAATCCTCATTTGTGTCCCTGTTGACTCTTTTAGACCTAGCATGTAGGCCACAAAGACATGGAGAGTCAGTTCCTGCTATTAACCTGTAGCCGCTGTGTTTACCCCTGCAGACTCACAAACACCCCAGAGCATTCCTCCAGTTTGACAAAGCCTGACTTAGAAGGAAAACTGGCAACCTGACCCTGTCATACAACCCGAGAAGATACATCAAGCCGGACTTTTAGAAAAATGTTTATTCAGTTTGAGGGAGAGTGCACACGAATCAGGAGGGACAGAGAGAGGGAGAGAGAGAATCCCAAGCGGGCTCCATCCCACGACCACGAGATTACAACCTGAGCAGATCTCAAGAGTCAGAGGCTTAACCCACTGAGCCACCCAGGCACCCTGGGCCAGACTTTTTAAGAGAACTTCTACTTGACACAAAGCCCCGACATAAAATGCTGTCCAGCCTACTCCATTTCCTCCCTCCCTCTCACTTCCAGCAACGAATGGCACATTAGCGGGAGGGGAGACTTAATTATTGCAATGCATTACCTAAGCACCTATGCCCAAATAATGACATAATCAAAAGTGTTACCAAAGAAAATAATGGAGTGTATTTGGGTCCAAAAGTAACACCTGGTTTCTAGTCTGAATGCAGCATTTAAGTACAGCTGTACTTAAATATGTGACTAAATTCTCAATATCAGTGCTAGTTAACTAGCACTGTATTTTTCTGTAAGAATGATTCCTTACTTCCTTAGTCTCTAGAGAGACAGTTCACAGAATGATTAGGATCAGGGCCTTTGTCAGCCAGCCTGGATCCTAATCCTGATTTTTCTATTTGCTTGCAGGCAACCTTTGGCAAATGATCTCATCTTTCTGCATCTGTTTCTTCATCTCTGAAGGGAGTATCATAATAGCACCTCCTTCACACAATCATGCTGAGGATCAGGTGAATTAATGGAAGCATAGCACTTAGCACAGTGTCTAGTGTGTAAAAAGCCCGATAGAAGGATTAATTATGAATTACTAATGAGTTAAGACTTATATTTAACTAGTGGTTTCCTTTGCCCCAGTTCACATGGTGAGTACCTGGTGCTTATAGAGCAACTCCCATTTCAGTTGCCATTCCCCTATGGCAAAAGCTAAAAGATTTCTAAAGCCCACAGAAGGTCCACTTATCTTAAAATGTATTTGATACAACTCAACACTCAGAGGTAGTCCCAGAGGCTGATTGCGCTGGGATTGGCTTGGAGCTGCCATTTTGCCACATGGCAACACTTTGCCCTTTCACTTACCGACCCCTTGGTCTTTGTCCTTACCTGAAACACCTCCTTTGACCAGTGGAAAGACCCACACGTGATCATTCATGGCTCAGATCAAGTGTCAGCCACAGCCCGCTCACTTGCTCAGCTGTGTTCCCACAGGGTGGCATCAGCTCTTGTACTTGACCTCTGTTTCTCTCCAACCAACACTCCTTCATTATTTGGACTAAAATCCAGGAAGTTTGAGTGACCAGCCATGGTCAGGTGCTTGTTGGTGAACCAGGCACCAGGCACTTGGATCCTGGTGCCCCAGTTTCCAATCCAGGGCTCTTTTCTTTAAACTATATTGCTCTTATGTCAATTTCCATTATTGAATGCTGTCCACTATGGGCCACAGTATTTGTAAAGTATGTCATTTCTAATCCTTCCAATCTAGCAAAATCTATTCCCCATTTAAAGACATAGACACTGAGGCCAAGTGACCTGCTCAAGGCCACGTGTCAGTCTGTGGCAGAGTGACGTTTGGAACGTGGGTCAGTCTGACCATAAAATAAGGAGAATTTCTGTTTTTTTTTTTAAGTTTATTTATTTATTTTGAGGGAGAGAGAAGGAGGGTGGGGCAGAGACAGAGAGGGAAAGAGAGAGAGGGAGAGAGGGAGAGAGAGCGAGAGAGAATCCCAAGCAGCTGCTGCAATGTCAGCGCAGAGCCCGATGTGGGGCTTGAACTTATGAACTGTGAGATCATGACCTGAGCCAAAACCAAGAGTTGGACCCTTAACTGACTGAGCCACCAAAGCGCCACAAGTCAGGAGAATTTCTAGTCTATCATGCTGCCACTCAGTACTGGAAATAAAGGCAGATAAAAGCACTGAGTGGTTCATTTAAAATATACTCATTCTACATGCAGACGACTGTTGTTTAAAGGAAGGGGTAGAAGAAAAAGAGAGATTACATTTTGGCATGCAAAGGCAAAATAATAAATATTCTTTTTCCGGTTCCTGGATCCCATTGCAGCTTCTTGAAAGCAAGTGAATTTATGCATGTTGACACAGCTCTGATTTTAAAATCTTCTTTGGAAAAAGAAAAAAAAAATCTTCTTTGGCTCCATTTTCGGCTTCTTCCCCTTGGCACAACCAGTCCCACGACCCCCCTCTGTCAGGCTCTGAGAATCTGCCTAAAATTGTTACATAGCAGTTACTCTTAAGATGCACATCGCAGATGATAATTCACTCCTCCCCACTAAGCCCATACGTTTTTCTGGTTGTATATGTATTGCCTGGCATTATCACCATGTTAAATCATAAAAGTCTTGCACACTAAGGATATATGGATGTTACCATTTTCCAAATATGCTCATTGTGTCAGGAAGTTTTTTCTTAGTCTTTTTTTTTTTAATATTTTTTAATTTATTTCTAGGAGAGAGAGAGAGAGAGAGAGAGAGACAGCGTGAGCAGGGGAGGGTCAGAGAGAGAGGGAGACAGAATCTGAAGCAGGTTCCAGGCTCTGAGCTGTCAGCACGGAGCCCAAAGCGGGGCTTCAACTCACAGATCGTGAGATCATGACCTGAGCCGAAGTTGGACACTTAACCAACTAAATCACCCAGGCCCTTCAACACATATTATTTTATTTTTTAATATTTTTTAATTTATTTCTAGGAGAGAGAGAGAGAGAGAGAGACAGCGTGAGCAGGGGAGGGTCAGAGAGAGAGGGAGATATAGACTCTGAAATTGGCTCCAGGCTCTGAGCTGGCAGTCAGCACAGAGCCCGACGCGGGGCTCGAACCCACGAACCGCGAGATCATGACCTAAGCAAAAGTCGGACGCTTAACCAACTAAGCCACCCAGGTGCCCCAGTTTTTTCTTAGTCTTAACTTGCATATTCTCAAAATTATTTACAAATATATAGTTTTCTCATTGTCATCTGAAACAGACTTGGTTTCAATCTAAGTATACCAGTTGACATTAAAACCCCACAACTGAACATTAACACATATTTAAAAAAAATTTTTTTTTACTGTTTATTCACTCTTGAGTGACAGAGAGAAACAGAGCATGAGCAGGGGAGGGGCAGAGAGAGAGGGAGACAGAATCTGAAGCAGGTTCCAGGCTCTGAGCTGGCTGTCAGCACAGAGCCCGACGCGGGGCTCGAACCCACAAACCGCGAGATCATGACCTAAGCGAAAGTCGGACGCTTAACCGACTAAGCCACCCAGGTGCCCCCAACACATATTATTTTAAACACGTTTCCTTTAAAAACACCAGTTTATTGCATTTTGGTTATTTGCAATTAATCAGAAATAGAAACTTCACATTATTATGCATGTGCAAAATGGAAAATTATGCTGCAATGCAAGATATCTGCCAGATGGAAAGAATAAAGCTAAAAGAACATCCTGCTGTTGTTACAAAGTAAAGATAAGATTGTTGATTGGGCCAAACTGACCTCACGTGGCTCCTGCTTCAGAATACTAAGAAGGACCCAGCATCTCTTCTGAGGTCTTCTTGCCAAAAAAATGCACAACGTTCCTCTAATCATGAAGAAACATCAGACCAACTCCAACTAAGGGACCTTCCACAAAATGAATTGCCTATGTTCTTCAAAAAATGTCAAGGTCAAGAAATACAAAGAAAAGCTGAGGAACTGTTCCAGATGAAAAGAAACTAAGAAGCTATGACTACTAAATCACAATGTGTGATTCTGGATTGGATCCTGCAGCTGGAAAGAAAAATAGCCATCGGAGACATTATCGGAACAACTGACAAAAGTGGACCGAGGACTGTGGATTAAACAATAGCTTTGTAGCAATGTTCAATTTCCTCACTTTGATCAGTGCACTGAGGTTGCATAACAGAACGTCCTTGTTTTTGGGAATTACACCCTGAAGCCTTTTGGGTAAAGGGGCATAATGTCTCTGACTAACTCTTGGTTTGGAAAGAAATTATATATGCATGTATAGATATGTGAATGCATCTATATATGCAGAGAAAGAGAGAGACGATAAAGCAAATGGGATAAAGTGTCCATGATGGTTGAAACTGGGTAAAGAGAAGAGCTCCCTCTACTCTTTCTGCAACTTTTCTGTTAAAATTATTACCAAAATAAAGTGATCAAAACAGTGACTGCACAGAAAACAGAAGAATGTTAAAAAGAAGGACAAAACCCCCAAATGCTCCTGAGGCGTCTATGACACAGCAGTGTCTAAGATATGCTTGAATCTCTTGGGAACAGGCAGGCTTGACTTAAGGGAAACAGTCTGCCTTTTCAAGTGCAGGGGTGAGGATAACAGGAAGGTCTCCTTTTTGATACTTTCAGCCCATTGCTCACAGATTTAATAAAAATCCCCAATAGGTCCATGCCTTATCCAGTCACTCTACCAGGCCTCCAGGTCCCAGCTCACCTTCACTGCCAAGTTTGACACCTGTATGACCTCAGTTCAATGCCTGCCTCATCTTGGGTGGAGTTGGGCTTCTGGGTGGAAGATTTCAGCCAACGCCCTGTGTCAGTTCCTTGATCTCAGCTCCAGTAATTGTGAATACCTGGAGCGGGGCGGGGGAGGAGGCAGTGTCACATACAGGCCAAGGGCCACGCAAAATATGTGTGCTGTGCCTATTCTTTGATCACATCAGGACCTTCAGTCCCTGGACCACCCTATTTCCTCCTCCCTCTCTCACTCACCTCCTTTCCATGTTCTCTCTGTGGTTGGTCCTGGCACCATCAAGCCCTCCAGCCCCAGTACTCTGTCCCTGCACACTCGTAACACAACCCTGGATCAATCCAGCTTCTTGCCTCTGCCTGTCCCTCCCACCTGTTGCTCAGTATAATGAGGAAAGCCTCACATTGGTGCTGACTGGTACCCAAACACACCTGTGTGTAGTGTGTGTAAGTGTGTGCACGTGTGTGTGTGTACGTATTCTTTTTTTCCCCCAACATGCCTGGGCTTTCGCTACATTTGGCAATCTTTGTTCACTTTTTCTGCTTCTTTTATTACTTGATCTTTCTTTGTTATTTTACATCTTTGAAAACTTTTTCCTGTGGCTGCCAGGACATCTCTGTCTTTGGGTTTCTGCTAACTTCTTTGACTTCAAAACTGCATCTTTCCAAGCTAAATAAATTCATCAATTTGTGTCAACTCAGTATTAGTTTCAAAGGGGTATTGTGCTATTTGAAAACCAATGCTAAATTTATCAATATAAACAAAGCATTCTTTATTTTTTTAGTTTTTACAGCCAATTTACATAACGCTATTATATTAAAATCTTCTGCATATTGATTCATGTTAGAATAATGTATGAAATTATTATTATTGGTTTGAATCATGAAAAGTGCCAATTTTAACAAAAAATCTTTTTTTTTATTATTATTTTTATTTATTTCTAGGAGAGAGAGAGAGACAGCGTGAGCAGGGGAGGGTCAGAGAGAGAGGGAGACACAGACTCTGAAACAGGCTCCAGGCTCTGAGCTGGCAGTCAGCACAGAGCCTGACACGGGGCTCGAATCCACGAACCGCGAGATCTTGACCCAAGCGAAAGTCGGACGCTTAACTGACTAAGCCACCCAGGCGCCCCAGTTCTTAACAAAAATTCTTATACCTGTCTAGTTAAATCCCAAAGAAGCTTTTCCTTTCCTTGGAGCTTCAAATTTATCTTGTTCATATGCATTGTAATATCTATGGGAAGACATGTAAATCATATTGCCATTTTTTATTAATGAATATTTAGCAAGCATTCTTTTTGTTTCAAGAAAATTTTGATTGGGGCACCTGGATGGCTCAGTCGGTTGAGCATCTAACTTCAGCTCAGGTCATGATTTCACGGTCTGTGAGTTTGAACCCCGTGTCGGGCTCTGTGCTAACAGCTGGGAGCCTGGAGCCTGCTTTGGATTCTCTGTCTCCCTCTCTCTCTGCCCCTCCCATGCTTATGCTCTGCCTCTCTCTGTCTCAAAAATAAACATTAAAAACTTCTTTAAAAAAAAAAGAAAACCTTGACTTGCAGTCAACAGCACAATACAACTTTGTAAAACTCACTGTGGCTCAACCAACGAGCACTGGCAACAAACACAAGATCATTAAAATTGTTGCTTCTTTCAACAGTTCTGTAACCACTGGTGATGAGTCAAAGCATTTACACATATATCTGAACAGTTTTAACAACTGTATCCATGACGCTTTTCATAGAGGCTGTTTCAGAGAACTGAGCAATCTAAAACTGGTTTTTTGTTTGTTTGTTTGTTTGTTTTTTTGCACAAAAAATCCAAGCCATTATCAAGCTGGTCAAAGTTTCAAGTTCAGAACTTGTTATCATTTTTTAAAAACAATTTTCACTGGATGTTCAATTCTCAATGCAAGCAACTAATTTCATTGATTCTTTCTTGACTATTCTTATCAAATTCACTCTGTATTTGCCAAAAATGTCCCTTATTATTGTCCACTTTAGTATCTTTATTCAGCTTTATTCAAACAAGAAAGCAACAAATAGCTTTTCTGTTTTGGTCTGCTACAGCAAATTACATGACACTTAAAACATACTTTCTTCTAATTTCTTTGGTTTTCTTTTAAGTTTATTTATTTTGAGAGAGAGAAAGAGAAAGAGACAGAGAACACAAGTGAAGGAAGGGCAGAGAGAGTGGGAGAGAGAGGATCCCAAGCAGGCTCTGTGCCATCAGTGCAAAGCCTGACTTGGGGCTTGATCCCACAAACCATAAGATGGTGACCTGAGCTGAAATCAAGAGTTGGATGCTTTACTGACTGAGCCACCCAGGTGTCCCTAATCTCTTTGTTTTTTCCTTTTTCTGGCACATTACTAGTATCTGCATCTCCATGCAATTCTCCCTCAGTGGTATGCCTTCATTTTAAACTTAAAAATTAGTCCATACTTCTTATTTTAAAAATAGTTTAATTCCATTATAGTTTAAAGCATAAGAAGTATTTCAATGTGGTTACCAATTATGATTCACATATGTATCCCTGTAAGTGGTACATTCTATATAAAAGGTTAAAGTAAACACCTTTCAATGTTAAATTAGTACATAGGAAGTTACTGAATTATTGAATTTACTCAATCTTCTGATCCTAACTAGAGTGATAATGTGTTTATGTGTAATACTGGAGATGACTCATGTACTCAAGCCAGGAAGTACAGTGCAGCAATATGTACGAGTTGCAACAGCTTAAGTGAAATGTAGTCCTAAAGACTACATCTAAAGAATATAATTGAATGGAATGGAAAAATATTTTACACTATTTTAATTTTAAAATAAAATTTAGGGGCACTTGGATGGCTCAGTTGGTTAAGTGTCCAACTCTTGACTTCCACTCAGGTCATACTCTCATGGATTGTGAGACTGAGCCCTGCATTGGGCTCTGCACTGACAGTGCAAAGCCTGCTTGGGATTCTCTGCCTCTTTTTCTATCTCAAAATAAATAAACAAACATTTTAAAACATTAAAAATTTTTAAAAATATTTAAAGAACACATGATAAGAAAGCTGAAAAGCAGCCTAGTTATTCTGGAGAAGACACCAAACATTTAAGAATAGGTAATATTTGGGGCACCTGGGTGGCTCAGTCGGTTGGGCATCCGACTTCGGCTCAGGTCATGATCTCACGGTTTGTGGGTTGGAGTCCCATGTCAGGCTCTGTGCTGACAGCTCAGAGCCTGGAGCCTGTTTCGGATTCTGTGTCTCCCTCTCTCTGTGGCGCTCCCCTACTTACTTGCACTCTTTCTCTCTCTCTCTCTCAAAAATAAATTTAAAAATTAAAAAAAAAAGAATAAGTAATATTTCTGAAAATGGGTGTAAAGGTACAAATAAAAACAGAAGGAACAAGTGAATATTCATTTAAGGAATATTTAGAGCCCTCCCCCCAAACCTTCCTTGTCTCAGCTTGATAGATGGCTTTCATGTCTATTCTCACCCTAGCAGAAGTCTGGGGTTTTATTCTCTGGAGAGGTCCCTGAACTATAAGATACCAGGCATATACCCTAATCCTAGCCTCAACCCATACCCCTATCCCTACTCCTAACCCTCTGGAGAGGTCTCTGTACTGCAGGATACCAGGCATAGACCCTCACCCTGGCATATACCTTAACCCTAACCCTAGATCGGGGGAGGGGGGGGAGAAGATGTGGTACACACACACACACACACACACACACTGGAATATAACTCAGCCATAGAAAAAGAATAAGGGGGCACCTGGGTGGCTCAGTTGGTTTAGTGTCAGACTCTTGATTGTGGCTCAGGATCTTAGGGTAGTGGTGGGATCGGGCTCTGTGTCAGGCTCTGTGCTGAGTGTGGTGCTGCTTGGTCTCTCTCCCTCTCTCTCTGCTCTCAATCTCTCTCTCTCTCTCTCTCTCTCTCAATAAATAAACATTTTTAAAATATCTATATAAAAAAATGAAATCTTGCCATTTGCAATGACATGGATAGAGCCAGAGAGACAGTATAATCCTAAGTGAAATAAGTCAGTCAGAGAAAGACAAATACCATATGATTTCACTCATATGTAGAATTTAAGAAACAAACAAGGAAAGGGAAAAAAGAGAGAGGCAACCCAAGAAACTGACTCTTAACTATAGAGAACAAATTGATGGTTACCAGAGGGGAGGTGGTGGGGGAATGGGTGAAATAGGTGATGGGGATTAAGGAGTGGCCTTGTCATGATGAGTACCAAGTGTTGTGTGGAAATGTTGAACCCTATATTGTACACCTGAAACTAATATTACACTGTATGTTATCTAATGAATTTAAATAAAAACTTAAAAATTAAATTAAATAAAAAAATTAAAACAGTATGGAGTTTCCTCAAAAATAAAAAATAGTTACTACATGATCCAGTAGTTCCACTACTGAATATTTACCCAAAGAAAATGAAAACACTAATTTGAAAAAAATATATGCACTCTTATTTATTGCAGCATTATTTACAATAGTCAAGATATGAAGGCAACTCAAGAATCTATCAACTGATGAATGATAAAGATGTGACATATGTACAATGAAATAGTGCTCAGTCATGAAAAAGAATGAAATCTTGCCATATGTAACACCATGGATTTATCTACAGGGTATAATTCTAAGTGAAATAAGTCAGTTAGAGAAAGATAACATATAATGTCACTAATATGTGAAATTTAAGAAACAAATGAACAAAGAGAAAAAGGGACTAACCAAAATCAAAACCAACAAACAAAAACACCCGACTGTTAACTCTAGAGAACAAACTGATAGTTATCAGAGGGGAGGTCAGTGGAGGAATGGATGAAATAAAGGGGACGAAGAGTACACTTATTATGATGAGCACTGAGAAATGTATAGAATTGTTGAATCATATTGTACACCTATAAGTAATATAACAATGCATGTTAATTATATGTGAAGAAAAATCAATCAATCAATCATTTATGGTGAGAAGCACATGCACAATATAAAAACTAACAACCCAGGTTCTCAGTTGCACTAGCCCTTCAAGTGCGCAGCAGCCACATGTGGCTAGTGGCTGCCATGCTGGATAGCATAGATCTAGAGAAACGTAAATTTAACTTATTAATTACTATTGATTGGGGCCCAGACTCCATGAAATTACATATATACATGTTAACTTGTAGAAAAGATTGATAAGATTGTGCATGATTTTTTCTGTCTAGTAGAACTGTAAATTATTCCCCCTGGTAAAAATGACAACACTACTAGTTGCATTTGTATCTAACTTTGTAGCTTAGTCAGCAATTTTATTCCAACATTCTCTCTTTCCATATAGTGCTTCCCTTAACTTTGAAATCATAGGAGAATATTTGTTGATATAGACAGATATTCACAGAGTATTGCTAAGTGAGAAAAAGCAGGTCACGAAAGAGAATATAGATTGGTTCTATTTTTGTATATTTTAAAATGTATATGTTCTAGGAAAATAAGAAGCATATAAACAAAGATGTTTACTATTACCTATGGGTGGACTTATGCATGATTTGTAAACATTTTTCTTTTTCTGACTTTCATTTTTAACTTTTTTTTGGATTTTTTTTTTTGATCTCTATACTCATCATGGGGCTTGAACTTAAAACCCCAAGATCAAGAGCTGCATGCTCCATTGATTGAGCCACCCAGACACCCTGACTGTCTTCATTTTTAAATTTTATTTTTTATTTTGAGAGACAGAGAGATAGAGCGTGTTTGGGGGAAAGGAGCAGAGAGAGAAAGAGAGAGAGAGAGAGAGAGAGAGAGAGAGAATATTAAGCAGGCTCCACCACATTGTGGAGCATGATGCATGGCTCCATCCCATGACCCTGGGATTATGACCTGAGCCGAAACCAAGAGTTGGATGTTCAACCGATTGAGCCACCCAGGCGCCCCTCCAACTCTTTTCATTTTTATTTTATTTTATTTATTTTTTTAAAGTTTATTTATTTTTGAGAAAGAGAGACAGAGCATGAGCTGGGTAGGGGTTAGAGAGAGGAGGAGACAGAATCTGAAGCATGCTCCAGGCTCTGAGGTGTCAACACAGAACCCAATGTGGGGCTCGAACCCATGAACCATGAGATCATGATCTGAGCTGAAGTCAGACGCTTAACCGACAAAACCACTCAGGTGCCCCTCCAAATGTCTTCATTTTTAAAACTACAATTTATACTAAGAATAATCTCATAAAAGTATTTTATAATATTAACTCAAGTTACCTGCAAGAGGTCTTTTCTCATGGCCCTCTTCCCTGTTCCTATAAAATTCAGTGCACTACTCTAAAACAGTTTAGCAACACTGGCTATCCTAGGTACTTGTCAGCTAATCCGAGAAATCCTTTTAAAAAATGATGATGGTGATGACGTTAATAAATATGTATACAAGGCTGTGGCGTCTTCTATCGTCTTTTCTATAATTGTGATATGTTCTTTGTGCTGCTTGCTGAGATGCTGTGGTTTGTTTCGCACTTCCCTGTGAATAATACTTCGACGCGGCTAAACTGTGAATAAATTGTCAATACCTTATAAATACAACAACAAACCCAGTGCATATTTCTATCAGTGCCTGCCCTCTCCCGAATTTTACAATTCACTGCTGAGGTTTCTTTCTGTCTAGCCTGTGAGCCCTTGAAGCAGGGACTGTGTTTTATTAACCTCTGTGATTCAGGGCCTACAATAATTCCTGGCATAGAACAGGAGAGTGGGCAGCCTATAAATCTGTGAAGTATGAATGAAAGAATGAGAATCCCCATGTTTTCATTTATGCATACACACACTCAATCCCCACTAAGTGTCATCCTAGGCACCAGGGGATATAGCCATAAACATTTGTTTTTAAAATTTTTTGAAGTATATTTATTTCGAGAGAGAGAGAGAACGAGAGCATACACAAGCCAGGGAGGAGCAGAGAGAGACAGAGAGGGAGAGAGAGGATCCCAAACAGTCTCCATGCCATCAGTGCAGAGCCCAATGCAGGGCTCAACCTCATAAACCATTAGATCATGACCTGAGCCCAAACCAAGAGTCAGATGCTTAACTGACTGAGCCATCCAGGCAGCCCTAACCATAAACCTTTGTAAGTTTGGAATATAAAAGGACCATCATTTAATTGCCTGAATATGATCAGATGATATATTTAAAAGCAGAAAGCAAAAGACTTAACCAAGAAAGCAACATAGACTGGACTAGTTTTACACAGTGGGACTGTCATCCTAACTAGGAAATAAGTGCATCACTCCGAAAGTGGTAAGCAGTGTCCTTAATAGACTTCTTTCTCAGTGGGTATCTGATCCAAGCTCCCTCTGAAAAGCCTAAAATAAAAAGACTGATCTTTGCTTCTTTTCTTTCTCCAAATCTCGTGATTTGGGATCAGAATCACAAGTTGGCAAACCTACAGTTTGTAGCATTCTGTTTCAAGCACAGACTCTGTTGAACTACAAATAGAATTAAGTGTTTTCATCACTGCTGGATTTCCACCTTTTCTGCAAGCTGTGGAGTCCACCTGCTGGGTAATCAGTCAATAGGTGCTAGCTTTCTTTCTGTATTCCTATGGTATTATGGCAGGTATTTCCACAAAGAAAAATGTAACTCTGAAGTAGGGTCCCTCAATTGTAGTTATGGTGGCTTTAAGTGCATGTAGCAAGACTTACTAAAGGAAAAAGATAAGAAACTCCACAGATTATTTAATAATTATAATGGAGTGATATGGTAGATGAGGCCTTAACCAAATGATCCAACTTTTCATCAATGATAGCAGGGCAAACTGACATGTGCCTCATGATACACTGCCATGGTTTCTGGTTATCCACTGCTAAAGTTAATGGCTTAAAATAGCAATTTAGGGGATCTTAAAATTATTTTTTTTAATTTTTAAAAATGTTTTATTTATTTCTGAGAGAGAGAGAGAGGCAGCGAGAGCAAGGGAGGGTCAGAGAGAGAGGGAGATACAGAATGTGAAGCAGGCTCCAGGTTCGGAGCTAGCTGTCAGCACAGAGCCCGACACCAGGCTCGAACCCACGAACCGTGAGATCATGACCTGAGCCGAAGTCGGACGCCCAACCAACTGAGCCACCCAGGTGCCCCTAGATCTTGTATTTAGTAGATGAAATGAAGAAGTACATATATCAGTATTCCTATGTATGATGCTTTACGCATTCAAAAACATTATTATGGGGTGCCTGGCTGGCTTGGTCCTTGGAACATGTGACTCTTGATCTCAGGGTCGTAAGTTCGAGCCCCACAATGGGTATAGAGATTACTTAAAAATAAAATCTTTTTTTAAAGCATTATTCTGAGAAGCCAGACTGAAAGAGCGCCTGGGTCAAAAATTTTTTTAGAGCCCTTGAACTGGATACTCTGGTTTTCAATGTTCACATTGGTATGTACACATGATCTCTATCTGTCCCTCTGGGAAAATAGCCCATAACTTAGATAAATATCTCTGTGACAAGGTGACACTGACATTTTCATCATTCCATATCTCACACCCAATGCAACCTAGTCCACAAGACAAAATGCCCAAGTCTTTAAACTCCACCTTCCATACAAACCCTTCTACTAAATTATTCTCTAACACTTTCACAGCAAGTGTAGGAAAACAGCAACACATACGGAACCAGAAACCCTATGTCTTACTTCTAGTTCTGCTTTCTGATCCTGGGAAAATCATTTAACTTCTCTAAACTTCATCTATAAACACATTAAGATCATCTGCCTCCCAGCCTCCTACCCTGCTCTGGTGGCTGCTGTCGGGGCTATGCAGAATGCCCTTGGCTTTTATTAAAGGTATTTATATTTGTAAAATAAATAAATAAATAAATAGGGTCACCTGAATGGCTCAGTTGGTTGAGTGTCTAAGTCTTGTTTTCGGCTCAGGTGGTGATCCCAGGGCAGTAGGATTGAGCCCCATGCCAGGCTCTGCACTGAGCATGAAGTCTGCTTGAGATTCTCTCTCTCTCTCTCTCTCCCTCTGTCTTTCTCTCAAATTCTGCCCCTCTCCCCTGTGCTCTCTCTCGTAAATAAATAAATAATAAACACATTAAGATAATTTATAAAATCTAGAAGTTCATTTTCCAGTTGTAAAATTCTTTACTTCTGCAATTGTATATTTTTTTGCAAGGTGTGTTTTTTGGGATTGAGTTCTTAGTACTCTAAAGTTTACTTGTTTACTTATTTATTTATTTAGAGGGAGAGACAGAATGAGCACATGGTTGGGGGGGTGCAGAGAGAGAAGAAGAGAAGAGAGAATTGCAAGCAGGCTCTGCACTGTCAGTGAGGAGTCCAATGTGGGGCTCAAACTCACGAACCATGGGATCATGACCTGAGCCAAAATCAAGAGTCAGACACAATCTACCGAGCCACCCCCACGCACCTCCCCGTTTTTAGTTAATTTATTTATTTAGAGAGAGTTCTTAGTATCCTATCTTTAATTAATTGATTAACTTATCAATTATTGAGATGGGAATAACTAAGCAACTAATCCAGAGGATCCTGGAAAAGTTTTCCAATGAGTCATATTTAAGCTGAGTTTTGAAGGCTGAGTATGAGTCCATTAAGTAAGGACAGGACAAGAACACTCCAGGCAGAGAGGACACTGATAAGGCCCGTGTGCTCAGACCCAGCATATTAAGGGGCTCGATGGGGTTCAAAAGGGGACCAGATCGGTACTGAGTCTGGGCTCCTTGGCTTATAGAAAATGGTAAAAAGTGTACAAACAGTTTGAAGTGACATGGCCAAATTTGTGTTTTGGATAAACAGCCCTAAGAGCAAAGTGAAGCATGGGGAAAATTGAAATCAAAAAGACCAGTTAGAAGGGCACCCGGGTGGCTCAGTTGGTTAAGTGTCGCATTCTTGATTTCGGCTCAGGTCATGATCCTGGGGTTGTGAGATCAAGCCCCTCATCAGGCTCCATGCTGAGCGTGGAGCCTGTTTAAGATTCTCTCTCTCTCTCTCTCTCTCTCTCTATCTCTCTCTCTCTCCCCTCCTCTGCCCCTCTCCCCTACTCATGCTCTCTCTCTCTGTCTCAAATTAAAAAACAAACAAATAAAAAAAAACTTGAAAAAACAAGATCAGTTAGGAAGGAGGATATTGCAACATTTGAAGTAAGAGATAATGGATCCCAAATCAAAACACTGGCAATGAGAATAGAAAACTGAATAAAAGAATGGAAGTAGATCATCTCTGTAATAAACTGTGTGTGTGATGATGAAGGAGGAATCAAGGGTGACCCTAGTTTCTAGTGAGGACAACTGAGTGCAGGGTGGTATTGAAGGGAGCAATTATTAACCTGAATAGGTTTGCAATGTTGAGTCTGAGAAGGCTATTTGACCTCCAGAGAAATTCTGGCCAACCCTTGGAAATAAGGGCCTGGAATTGTGGAGAAAGACATCCCTGGAGATATAGAATTATAAAAATCACATGAGGTAGCTGAAGCCATTTAATCAGCTTCGCCACCACCACCAATAGTGCCACCACCTGGTGGTCCCTCTGTGCTTCACCTCACCAATCCTCTTGAATCCTGACTCCTCTAAGCTTGCTATTAAGGCTCACAACAACCACTTCCTCCGCACTCTCCCCTTTCCCACTAAGCTTTGGTACTCGATAACACACCTCTGTGTTAGTTAGGACACAGGCATGTTGCTGTAGCAACGGAACCCCAAAGTACAATAGCTGATAGATTGCAGGAGTTTCTTCTTTCTTACATAACAGTTCAGGGCCTGCAGGGCATCTCTGTTCCATGAGGATATATAGGAACCAGAATGATAGTGAGCTCTGCCATTCTCGGCATCCCTCTTAGGACCCAAGGGATTATTCCAGTCATTGTCATTTCCCAATTGGTGTGGGAAAAATCTGGGCAAGAAGCTTCACCTTTTTGTTTATTTATTTTTTTATGTTTTAAGTAATCTCTACTCCTAACATGGGGCTTGAACTCATAGCCCTCAGTGTCACATGTTCTAACAGCTGAACTAGCCAGGCACCCCAACAAAGCTTCATCTGTTTATTTTTTAAAAAGTTTTTAAATTTATTTTTGAGAGAGAGAGAGAGACAGACAGAGCATGAGCAGAGGAAGGTCAGAAAGAGAGTGAGACACATATTCCAAAGATAGGCTCCAAGCTCTGAGCTAGCTGTCAGCACAGAGCCCCATGCTGGGCTTGAACCCACAAACCGTAAGATCATGACCTGAGCTGAAGTCAGACGCTTAACCGACTGAGCTATCCAGGTGCCCCAAGCTTCATCTTTTTTTAATTTTTTTAATTTATTTATTCTTTTTTGTATTTTTTATTTATTTCTAGGAGAGAGAGAGAGAGAGACAGCGTGAGCAGGGGAGGGTCAGAGAGAGAGGTAGATACATACTGTGAAATAGGCTCTAGGCTCTGAGCTGGCAGTCAGCACAGAGCCCGACGCGGGGCTCGAACCCACGAACCGCGAGATCATGACCTAAGCGAAAGTCGGACGCTTAACTGACTAAGCCACCCAGGTGCCCCGATCTTTTTTTTTTTTTTTTTTAAATGTTCATTTATTTATTTATTTTGGGGGAGTGAGAGAGTGCACACACATGTGGGAAAGGCAGAAGAGAGAATCCCAAGCAACCTCCACACTCAGCTCAGAGCCCGACTGGGGATTGGATCTCATGACCGCAGATTTTGACCACAAGATCATGACCTGAGCAGATATCAAGAGTTGAGCTTCACCGACTGAGCCACCCAGGCACCCCAAAGCTTCATCTTTAATAAATATAAACACACATTGGGGTGCCTGGGTGGCTCAGTTGGTTAAGCATTCGACTTCGGCTTAGGTTATCATCTCACAGGTCATGGGTTCAAGCCCTATGTCGGGCTCTGTGCTGACAGCTCAAAGCCTGGCACCTGTTTCAGATTCTGTGTCTTCCTCTCTCTATACCTCTCCACTGCTCATGCTCTGTCTCACTTTCTCTCAAAAATAAATAAACATTTTAAAAAATTAAAAAAAAAGAAACACATCACTTCTGTTACACCTCTTTGATCCAAACTCAGTCAAGTCACCACACCTACCTTCAAGGGAGACTGGGAAATGTAATATCTTGCTGGGCAGCCATTTGATGAGCTCACACTCAGAGGGGTTCTGTTACTAAAATACAGAAAGAGAAAATGGACACAGGGAAGAATTAGCAAACTTTGACATTTCTAAAGCCCTGGACTTCTTTTTTTTTTTTTTTTTAATTTATTTCTGAGAGACAGACACAGCGTGAGCAGGGGAGGGTCAGAGAGAGAGGGAGATACAGAATGTGAAACAGGCTCCAGGCTCTGAGGCGGCCGTCAGCACAGAGCCCGACGCGGGGCTCGAACCCACGAACCGTGAGATCATGACCTGAGCCGAAGTCGGATGCTTAACCGACTGAGGCACTCAGGCGCCCCTAAAGCCCTGGACTTCTAATTAAATATCCATACGTACTTTTATTTACACACACAGAATACATTAATCTCTTCCCTCAGGAGACAACCCAAAGGGCATTCCATGGGCACCTGGATGCTTTTCTGGTCTTGTGTTCCATTTTCTTTCCTTCCTTGCCTTCTTTTGGATTGACGGTTTGTTTTCTTAAATTTTTTAAACGTTTATTTTTGAGAGAAAGAGAGAGAGAGAGAATGAGAGAGCGAGTGCATGAGTGGGTCATAAGATCATGACCTAAGCCAAAGTAAGACACTTAACCGATTGAGCCACCCAGGCACCCATGGATTGATAATTTTTATCATTCAATTTTAAAGTCTCTTTTAGTTTAGATATCCTCTACTTCTATTCTTTTGCTGTTATCCTAGTTACAGCAGGTACCGTTCACTTATAAATATCTAATGCTAAGTGATATCTTTCCTCCCCTCTAAATGTGAGAAATTTAGAATGTTTAACCCTCTCCTAAACTTTTATGCTTTTATTGCCGTGCATTTTAAATACCTATCTATTTCTACAGGACATCATAGTAACAGTTTCATAGTCAATATTCATTTAAAGTTACCCACCGTGTGATGGGGCGCCTGGGTGGCTTAGTCGGTTAAGCGTCCGACTTTCGCTTAGGTCATGATCTTGCGGTTCATGGGTTCGAGCCCCGCGTCGGGCTCTGTGCTGACTGCCAGCTCGGAGCCTGGAGCCTGTTTCGGAGTCTGTGTCTCCCTCTCTCTCTGACCCTCCCCTGCTCACGCTGTCTCTCTCTCTCTCTCTCTCTCTCTCTCCTAGAAATAAATAAATAAATAAATAAAGTTACCCACTGTGTGAAGTCCCTTTGAATTTATTTTGCTGTTCATTTTTCCTAGTGGTTCTTTCTCAATGAGAAAAGAATAGGAGTTATTTATCTCCTATTAAGCTTATTTTTGATTGTGTGCTAGAAAAAATCATTTTTAGAAAAAAATGATGCCCAGTTTGATGTTTCTTCTAGAGAGGATGGTCATTTGCTTTTTCCAGGATCATTTTAGTTCAAGATTTTAGATTTTCTAAGCAAGCCACTTCCAGCTCAGCCTTAGTCATAGGGGACGGTGTGCATGTGGAATGGCCTGATCTGACTTTTGTCTCCTTAATCCCATAAGGTTGCCTAACAGACAGCTCACTCTCTCAATTGTCTCTTCAGGATCAGCTAATGACCCTAAGGTAGACATGTTCGAAAATGGCCAGGCTCACTCCTCTGCATTTCCATTTTCTTCCAGATTTCATCCTAGTAATTTGTCAATAATTTGTCAGCTTTTTTGATGCTTCTAAAAAAAGATTTTTAGTAAATTATGTTCAGCAGAAGGGTGATCTGAATTAGCTAGTGTGCCATTACTGAAATTGGAAGTGTCACTTCTTCAGAGTTCCTAGAACAACATTTCTTAAGATGGGGGTCCATGGACCATGCGCATCAAAATCACATTAAGCTTCTTAAAAACTGGGATTACAGGGCTGCCTGCTGTCTCAGACTTCATTCAGAGCCCATGGCACGAAAACCCAGAAGTCGGTCCTTTTGTGTTGTTCACAGACTCTATTTATTAAGACTTTAAGTTTGAGAAATCTTGCCCCCAAAACTGAGCACAACACTCTTACTAATAGGCATTCAAGGAATTTGACTTGATTTTTGTTTAAAGGTCATGTAGATAAGAAGAAAGCTGAATACATGCCCCACTCAGAATTTGGTTAATGTTACGTCTCTTATCTCCTTACCATTTGAAAAATCCTCAAGAGAAGATGACCCAAAGGAGGAACTCTCAATAACCAAAACCCTATCTAGAGTCAAAGTCTTGTCTCAGTAGTAGCATTTTGATCAGTCATGGATGGCAGTTACTTCAATGTGCTTGTTAGTCACTAATGAAAGGTTTGAGAAAGAACTTAAAGATATCTTGATCCCCAAATCTACTAGACTGAAAAAACAACAACAACAACAAAAAAAAACCCAAAAACCAACCTGGGTTTTTTAGGCTAGTTTATAATTGGATATAAATTATAAATATTAAGATATCTCCTCCAATATTATTATTTGGCTAAGAAGTTAACGCCATGTTGGTCCTCAACATTAATTTGAAATTTTACTGGTCCAAAAAAATCTGTAGATCTTGAAATCACTGACTTTTGCTTCTCAAGCCACTCCAGTTTCCAGTATTCAAAAAATCCTCTGGTCTGCCTGTTAATGTTTTTGCAAAGAGCAGGCAAATCTGCATTCCACACTGTCAGGAACATGATTAATTATCTATTTGGATTAGCCAACAAAATCTATGTTCCTGTGTTTCTGTGACACACTTACTTGAATTTCTTAGCTTTTGTCATTCTTCTGAGTTACAATGCCTTTTGAAACATTAGTCTTTGCTTTCTTGCAGGACAAAAAGGAACAAAACTTAAAAAAAATAACCAAACCAACTAAACAAACAAAACCCACTGCCAAGCAGTTGCTGACGGACATTTAAAGATTTCTCATTGCTGCACCAAACTGTGGTCTTAGATTTCTTCAACTTTTAAAGGAAAAGCTTTGAATGAATTCTTGTGTTTTCCACAGTTAATATGGAAACGTCCTCATGTTACACACACCATAGACATCAATAGAAAGTTTCAGAAAATTTGAGCTTTTTAATCAGATGATCTTGTGCTCTACTCAGATAATGAAATTCCACAGGGAAACTGCTACTCAGGATAGGCTTTGTTCTTTTATAATATTCATTTTCTTTCATTGCTCTGTAACCAAGAGGCTACTTCAGTAACCATCTGAAGAGGGAGGATAGTATTACAAAAGCTGTTATGAAATTTTTAAAAACCAGTTCTGTTTTGGAAACCACTATCAGTTGGAGAGTGGTTTCTATGTGAACTGTGCTACATTCCTTAAAGGTAATCCAACTGTGAATACGCCTTATTGATGAAATCATGTTTGTCACTCCAGTAACCTAATAGGATAGCATACGTTATGTGGGCTGTGGTAAACTATATAACCTATCATTTAAAAATCATCACATGCCCTTATGGTTTCATTTAACCTGATTAATCTGCTTTGGTAATGGAATCACTTATGCCTAATTAGATACATCTAGATTATGATGCTAAGGAAAGGGTAATTTGTGAGTAATAAGATATCTCTAAAATCTGTACGTTGGGGGCAACATCACCATTTTAGGTTTTTAAAGGTACCTATTCACGTCTCTAAGGCTGAAAACTGGCCTTGCTTTAGGCAGCATGTTTTCTTTCTAGTAGGCTCTTTATAAATCCATTCATGGCTCTTTATTGCATCAGCTTCCACCATACTGGGTTTGTATCTGTTAAAGGTGGGTGGGGTATATGCAACATTTGATAATGTTAAGAAAAATTACCCAACACTTGGAACCAAAGCGAAAGTATGATTGCTTGTCCTTTGAATGTTGGACTAGAGCTTTATTTCAAGGTCTTTATCTAACAGGCCCACCCAAGGATTATTTAGTTCTTCAGAGGAATGCACTGCTCCTTGATTAAATCTCAGATATGTGAACTTGCAGATTTTTGTCCAAGAGAGATGCAAAAGATTGCCGGGCAGGTTCTGGTTGTACGGTCCTATTTTGCTTCTAATTTAGCAACCTTATTTCAGCACGCTTTTCCTTTTTGAACATATAAATCTCTGTCTAATTCTCCTTTGTCCCAGATTTATCATCCTCCTTCTTTCCTCATTAACGTATTCATCCTATATTTTCATTACGGTCATGTTTTTCAAAGTTACACTTTTTCTCTATAAAAAAAAAGAGATGAATCTCACAAGACGCTCAAGAAAATGAATCTTCTTTCTTTAGTTTATGCAACTTCACCTCTCTGGGGAACATATTTTATAGGAATTAAGCCAATGCATTTTTATTCCCCCCTTTAAATCCTATTTCTTGTTAGTCTTCTGATAAGAGTCATCAGGCTCCCTATCCCAAGAAAGAAAGGACAGATAGGTGCTGCTCATAACAGAGAGACCATTTATCAGCTTTTAATTTCTAAGCTGATTTTCTTCACCTCTTTTTAGTAAGACAATGTACATAAAATCCAGGCTTTATGGAGAAAGGTATTTCCAAATGACAAAGCTTCCTGTTTAAAAATAGGGCCTGTGGATAGAATGGAAGGGAGACCCTCCAGGCTGTAAAGAATGAAGGGAAAAGCAATTCTGGATCGGTTATAGGGAAAAAGGGGGGTGGAGTCTGGGAGAGAGGTCACAAGACACAAGGTCCTGATGCCCTCCCAGGTTAAAGTACTAGGGCAGAAAGCAGGTTAGCTAGGTTGCTGGGAAAGCAGAAGACAGAAGTGGGGGGGGGAGGGGGCGGAGTCTGGATTGTGCTTTTCTTTGGGAGGATTAACATCTGCCCTTTGCCACTGTGAGATCATGAAAGCCACACCTCTCCCTCTCAGGGAGGGGTAGAAATCTTACAGATTGAGCTCTTAACAGAGTTATCCAAGTAGAGACTGTTCACCTACAAAAACATTTTAAATTATAGTATTGAACTGAGGTTAACAAATTGGACTTGGGGGTGCCTGGGTGGCTCAGTTAGTTAAGCTTCTGACCTCGGCTCAGGTCATGGGCCGTTCATGTGAGTTCGAGCCCTGCATAGGGATCTATGCTAACAACTCAGAGCCTGGAGCCTGCTTCAGATTCTGTGTCTCCTTCTCTTTCTAGCCCTCCTCTGCTCATACTCTCTCTCTCAAAAATAAAATAAATAAATAAATAAAAAATAATAAAAAAATAAATCGGACTTGACCCTGTCCCTCCTCCCAGCTTCGACCTAGAAGCTTGTAAGTTAGATCGGGGCAGATTTAGATAAGAATGCTACATTTTTAGCCAAGCTAAGGATATCATGAGTAAATTTGAAAGATTGTGTCAGGGAGGAAAATTTTCTTCTGCCCTTCAAGGACCTTCTAGCTGGACTAATAATCAAATTGATGTGAGATAGATTGATTTTTTTTTTTTTTTACACATAGGGTCCACACCCAATGTTGGGCTTGAACTCATGACCCTGAGATCAAGAGTCACACAGTACAGTGACTGAGCCAGCCAGGTGCCCTGACATGAGACAGATTAACAGGAATAAAACAAATTTAACTCCATAGGTATGGGGAATCCACAGACATGGAAATTCCAAATATAGTCAAGCAACACGAGGCTATATTTGCTCAGGAGCAGGGTGGGGGTCTGTGGATACAAAGGGGAGAAATACCATTAGCAGAAAGGTGAGAGGAGATTTGTTTCCAAAAAAATAAAAATAAAAATAAAAAGGTTGTCTTATTATGTGGGTAAGTTTCTTAGGTAGAGAGGAATGTCTGTAAATAGCTCTCTTCCTGGTACCAACAGGCAGTTGAGGGGAAGGTAAAGAGCTTTTCCTTCCTCTGCTGGGTTTTGATTGCTTTTGACTCAAAATAATGTTCATGCCAAACTGGGCCATCCTGGAGCCCTTGGCTCCTGTAGTTCCCTCCTCTGACACTTCCCTTAAGCTTCAGGTATAAAAGTTGAGCAGGTAGATCATTCTGTCTTGGTAAATCGGTCCTCGCAATAAGTCAGTTCAGTTAAACTCATTTCAGGAGACAGTGATGCAGTTGTGTTCTCAAAGTTGGGCTTATCAGTTTAAGCAATCAGGTTTTAAATAAAAGGCATTTCTATGCAAACAAAAGAAAAAAAAAACGGTTAATGATTGGATCAAATTGTAAACCAGTTTGTGAGTTCTGAGGGTAGCCAGTTGAGATTTCTAAATGTGAAGCTTGAATCCTCTTTGGATAGAGTGACAGTGGGCAGTGGCAGTCTGATAGATTTTCTTGGTTTATAGTTCAAATGTTTGTGGTGATCTTTTTTCTTTCTTTTTTAATAGGAGTTTATTTGACGTTCTTTCTGTTAGAATTACATACTTCTGGAAAAGTAATTTCTTTCTTTTCTTTTCTTCTTCTTCTTCTTTTTTTTTTTTTTTTTTTTTTAGGTAAGCTCTATACCCAAGGTGGGACTTGAACTCACCACTCTGACATCAAGACTCCTGTGTTTCATTGACTGAGCCAGCCAGGTGCCCTGTGGTGATCTTTTTTTTTTTTTTTTAAATGTTTTATTTATTTCTAGGAGAGAGAGAGACCGCGTGAGCAGGGGAGGGTCAGAG